>NW_020955442.1:906943-910064 GCF_003031625.1 Empidonax traillii
AAAAAAAAAAAAAAAAAAGAGGCCTTTATACAAAGCCAAACAGACACACCAGGGGCACATCTTACACAGACTATGCATCTCTTTGCTCTGTGGAGGAGCTGTCGAGTTTGGTTCTTCTGTTTATCATTCTTCCCCATTATGCTCTAGTTGCCTCTGTAATCAAGAGGTGGATATTCTGACTGCTTTTCTTTTTCTTACAAAAGTTGCTGTCTACTTTCAGCACTGAATCGTAGCTACTACAGCTCTCCCCAAGATATGGCGCATTTATTTACACAGGAAATAGCTTAAAACCCAAGACAAATCCAAACCTTGCATTAACATTTTGACAGAAATAATCACTAAATTATTTAAAAAGAAATACATCCTATTATCTAACTAAACCCATGTCACCTCTACTGAAGTAATCACTCTTAATTGAGATCTTTCACATAAGGTCTCTAATATCACCATGTTCGGTCTATATGGTTCTGCAAAAGAGAAGTAAGTCTCAGATTACACAAGAGGTCAAAGAAAACATGCTGCCATCATAATTTTATTTCTCATTCTTAACCTGAACACGCTGTAGCTGTCAGTGTGACAGGGAGTAAGACATGATTTGTCATTTGTGAATTTACAGGTCACTGTGCAAGTGTTAAATTGGAGCATTAGTAGTATCTACTGTTGGCAAAATATCCCACTAAGTGAGTGCTTATTTCTTCAGTGTCATCTTTCAAACATGTTTTCTGGATGTTTTAAGAGATGTGGAGATATGATGTACAGGTTTTCAGGAAAAAAATACTTTTCCATT
Organism: Empidonax traillii; assembly: GCF_003031625.1. Classification (NCBI taxonomy): domain Eukaryota; kingdom Metazoa; phylum Chordata; class Aves; order Passeriformes; family Tyrannidae; genus Empidonax; species Empidonax traillii. The sequence continues at coordinate 907,731 of NW_020955442.1, forward strand.
GTAAAGCTGCAACCCAGCTTGATTACCCTGTAAATTTTGGTTCTCTGTGTAAACTCTATTCACAGGGTGTATGTGAGCTATAGGCTGTCATTTTGAATCTTATAGGGCAAGGAGTCCTTCAGACTGCCATAAACAAGTAAAATTTATTTCAAATGGAATCCAGACACTAAGGAATACAAAGAATACAGAGTGCTGAAGAATAACTGTCAATTTAGTCAGAAGGGCCCACTTAGCTGTTTAGATTAGCTGGGTTTATGTTAGCTGGGTCTTTTTCTCAAGAGAGGAACACCAAGAACAGATACTCAGAGCAACAACTCAGACACGTGGCTTATCAAACTGCTATTTTCTGAACAAATGGCAAATTATTTTTGCCAATTATGTAGGAATGGGAAGAAAACTATAATAATCCAGCTTCAATTTAGTGGGAATATGTGACAACTATCATGCCATCACCTGGTAACTAACAGAAGGTATGATCCTCCACATATACATAAGGAGTGTCAATCCAATGCTCTAGGGATATGAAGTGTGTGCTATAAAGTGCAACACGTACCTGATTCTTGTCAACCCTTTGCATTAGTTATTCAGTATAATTACTAAGCTTGCATTAGTTATTCAATATAATTACTAAGCTTTGAGGTAGGGGAAGATGGGTGATGCCAAGAAATTTCTTCCTCCTTTAGCATAATTTTCCATGCACTCATACATGATTCTAGGATAACTAAGTTCATCTGCCTTATGAAGGGGAAGGACATTGATTTCCACAGAAAGATCATCCAGAAAGCCAGTGTGCTGAGACACAACCTCTGCATACGGGAATATTTAGCAAGCTGTAGACATTACTCCCAGTGGCAGTTTTACCCATCTCAGAGACAGAATGAAAGTATCTGCACTTGCCCTCCATGAGCATGCTTAGGCCACACCAAGCAGTATGACCAAAAGGTAGTAGCTACAGGTCTGCACACTGCAGATCTCACTGCACTCATGTAGCATAATTGTTGAGAACAAATACTCTGCATTTAGTAAAGGTGAAATTGAGATGGGTCTTCCTCAATGCCCCATGATAAACCGAGAAAGTATGTTTAATCTTGAGTATATGTAATATTTTTGCTACGGATTGATGTTATATAAGAAAGGACAGATAAAGGAAGGATAATATCCTAAATTAGGTTGAAGGTGGAAGTTGTCTTTGGTATAAAACTTCAGGGGCATTCAAAGAGTACTATTATTCCAAGAAGTTTTGTGTAAAATGGATTAATCATAACAGCTTGAACCTCTCTCATCCTTCTACACGTTATAATAGCCAGCAAAATGAGGTTTTTCACAGCGAGGGGGAAATGTTTATATAAACCAAGAATTAAAATAACCCCATTAATGTCATAGGAACCATGATTATGTTTCTCTGAGGATACATGGCAAGGGAAAAGCCCTCAGAATACTGAATAACTGAGTTACAACTGACACACTAAATTCACATCTATAAAATATATACATAAAAAAAAAACCCAAAAAGCATCACACCAAAAAAATCCCAGCCCTGATACTGTACTCCTCTATGTGTGTGCTTTTGTATGCTTCCTATTTTTATTTCTGTCTGATTGACTTAGCATTTCTCCTTCAGGGACAGAGCCTCGTCTCAGTGGCAGGCTGGCATCCCCATCCCAGGGTGCTGTGGTGATGATCCTCTGAGTTGCTCTGAAATGTAACAGATGATCACATAAGAGCTATTGCATTTTCTGTGTACTTCCAGCTGTTTCTGTAAGAATTCAGGCTCTTTGCTGCAAGGGTCTAATATAGTCATACAGACAGCAAAATGAAGCAACAAAGATCATGCATGTATCCATCCGGTGTGCTCACAGTCATCAGCAGTCCCCTCACAAATGTACAATTTGAAGGGCTTTTTGTAGTGGATTAGACCTTGAGTCACAATGGCTTATCTGTAAGTATTCAATTCAGCCTTTAAACATACTGCAAGTAGGTTAGCTATAGTTCAGGTTAGTACTATAACTTTTAGAAAAAATCCAATTTTTTAAATCATTATTTTGTACACTAAGACTTCATCTCTTACTCCTGAAAATTAAACTAGCTGAAAAGACTTGCTACTTCTCAGACAAAATGGAAATTTAAACAAGGCAGTGAGAAAAGAAGAAAACATAAGATGGTTCATTCTTCATTATTAAGAGTTTCTAAGTGTTAGGCTTTTAGTGAGTACAAAATCAGTTTACCATTTGGAAGTAATAATAAATTAAAACAGATTTTTCAGTCACTGCCACAGATCTCCCTTTAATTTTTCCCGATTTGAATGACTGTTCATTGTAGTATAACCAAGATCAG
>NW_020955442.1:910085-913194 GCF_003031625.1 Empidonax traillii
AAAAAAAAAAAAAAAAAAAAAAAAAAAAAAAAAAAAAGAGGCCTTTATACAAAGCCAAACAGACACACCAGGGGCACATCTTACACAGACTATGCATCTCTTTGTTCTGTGGAGGAGCTGTCGAGTTTGGTTCTTCTGTTTATCATTCTTCCCCATTATGCTCTAGTTGCCTCTGTAATCAAGAGGTGGATATTCTGACTGCTTTTCTTTTTCTTACAAAAGTTGCTGTCTACTTTCAGCACTGAATCGTAGCTACTACAGCTCTCCCCAAGATATGGCGCATTTATTTACACAGGAAATAGCTTAAAACCCAAGACAAATCCAAACCTTGCATTAACATTTTGACAGAAATAATCACTAAATTATTTAAAAAGAAATACATCCTATTATCTAACTAAACCCATGTCACCTCTACTGAAGTAATCACTCTTAAATGAGATCTTTCACATAAGGTCACTAATATCACCATGTTCGGTCTATATGGTTCTGCAAAAAAGAAGTAAGTCTCAGATTACACAAGAGGTCAAAGAAAACATGCTGCCATCATAATTTTATTTCTCATTCTTAACCTGAACACGCTGTAGCTGTCAGTGTGACAGGGAGTAAGACATGATTTGTCATTTGTGAATTTACAGGTCACTGTGCAAGTGTTAAATTGGAGCATTAGTAGTATCTACTGTTGGCAAAATATCCCACTAAGTGAGTGCTTATTTCTTCAGTGTCATCTTTCAAACATGTTTTCTGGATGTTTTAAGAGATGTGGAGATATGATGTACAGGTTTTCAGGAAAAAAATACTTTTCCATTGTAAAGCTGCAACCCAGCTTGATTACCCTGTAAATTTTGATTCTCTGTGTAAACTCTATTCACAGGGTGTATGTGAGCTATAGGCTGTCATTTTGAATCTTATAGGGCAAGGAGTCCTTCAGACTGCCATAAACAAGTAAAATTTATTTCAAATGGAATCCAGACACTAAGGAATACAAAGAATACAGAGTGCTGAAGAATAACTGTCAATTTAATCAGAAGGGCCCACTTAGCTGTTTAGATTAGCTGGGTTTATGTTAGCTGGGTCTTTTTCTCAAGAGAGGAACACCAAGAACAGATACTCAGAGCAACAACTCAGACACATGGCTTATCAAACTGCTATTTTCTGAACAAATGGCAAATTATTTTTGCCAATTATGTAGGAATGGGAAGAAAACTATAATAATCCAGCTTCAATTTAGTGGGAATATGTGACAACTATCATGCCATCACCTGGTAACTAACAGAAGGTATGATCCTCCACACATACATAAGGAGTGTCAATCCAATGCTCTAGGGATATGAAGTGTGTGCTATAAAGTGCAACACGTACCTGATTCTTGTCAACCCTTTGCATTAGTTATTCAATATAATTACTAAGCTTTGAGGTAGGGGAAGATGGGTGATGCCAAGAAATTTCTTTCTCCTTTAGCATAATTTTCCATACACTCATACATGATTCTAGGATAACTAAGTTCATCTGCCTTATGAAGGGGAGGGACATTGATTTCCACAGAAAGATCATCCAGAAAGCCAGTGTGCTGAGACACAACCTCTGCATACGGGAATATTTAGCAAGCTGTAGACATTACTCCCAGTGGCAGTTTTACCCATCTCAGAGACAGAATGAAAGTATCTGCACTTGCCCTCCATGAGCACACTTAGGCCACACCAAGCAGTATGACCAAAAGGTAGTAGCTACAGGTCTGCACACTGCAGATCTCACTGCACTCATGTAGCATAATTGTTGAGAACAAATACTCTGCATTTAGTAAAGGTGAAATTGAGATGGGTCTTCCTCAATGCCCCATGATAAACCGAGAAAGTATGTTTAATCTTGAGTATATGTAATATTTTTGCTATGGATTGATGTTATATAAGAAAGGACAGATAAAGGAAGGATAATATACTAAATTAGGTTGAAGGTGGAAGTTGTCTTTGGTATAAAACTTCAGGGGCATTCAAAGAGTACTATTATTCCAAGAAGTTTTGTGTAAAATGGATTAATCATAACAGCTTGAACCACTCTCATCCTTCTACACGTTATAATAGCCAGCAAAATGAGGTTTTTCACAGCAAGGGGGAAAGGTTTATATAAACCAAGAATTAAAATAACCCCATTAATGTCATAGGAACCATGATTATGTTTCTCTGAGGATAAATGGCAAGGGAAAAGCCCTCAGAATACTGAATAACTGAGTTACAACTGACACACTAAATTCACATCTATAAAATATATACATAAAAAAAAAACCAGAAAGCATCACACCAAAAAAATCCCAGCCCTGATACAGTACTCCTCTATGTGTGTGCTTTTGTATGCTTCCTATTTTTATTTCTGTCTGATTGACTTAGCATTTCTCCTTCAGGGACAGAGCCTCGTCTCAGTGGCAGGCTGGCATCCCCATCCCAGGGTGCTGTGGTGATGATCCTCTGAGCTGCTCTGAAATGTAACAGATGATCACATAAGAGCTATTGCATTTTCTGTGTACTTCCAGCTGTTTCTGTAAGAATTCAGGCTCTTTGCTGCAAGGGTCTAATATAGTCATACAGACAGCAAAATGAAGCAACAAAGATCATGCATGTATCCATCCGGTGTGCTCACAGTCATCAGCAGTCCCCTCACAAATGTACAATTTTAAGGGCTTTTTGTAGTGGATTAGACCTTGAGTCACAATGGCTTATCTGTAAGTATTCAATTCAGCCTTTAAACATACTGCAAGTAGGTTAGCTATAGTTCAGGTTAGTACTATAACTTTTAGAAAAAATCCAATTTTTTAAATCATTATTTTGTACACTAAGACTTCATCTCTTACTCCTGAAAATTAAACTAGCTGAAAAGACTTGCTACTTCTCAGACAAAATGGAAATTTAAACAAGGCAGTGAGAAAAAAAAGAAAACATAAGATGGTTCATTCTTCATTATTAAGAGTTTCTAAGTGTTAGGCTTTTAGTGAGTACAAAATCAGTTTACCATTTGGAAGTAATAATAAATTAAAACAGATTTTTCAGTCACTGCCACAGATCTCCCTTTAATTTTTCCCGATTTGAATGACTGTTCATTGTAGTATAACCAAGATCAG
>NW_020955442.1:914189-995678 GCF_003031625.1 Empidonax traillii
AAGATGGTTCATTCTTCATTATTAAGAGTTTCTAAGTGTTAGGCTTTTAGTGAGTACAAAATCAGTTTACCATTTGGAAGTAATAATAAATTAAAACAGATTTTTCAGTCACTGCCACAGATCTCCCTTTAATTTTTCCCGATTTGAATGACTGTTCATTGTAGTATAACCAAGATCAGCAAGATTTCTTCTTGCTAAATATTTTTATTGCCAGTTATAGCCTTCTTTATCTATAAGTTGGTTTTCAGAGAAGTAATATTTTATCAAGCCTGCATGTGGATTAAGAATAACACAGGTTTTGGGGCAAATTATCCCTTAATAATTAGAATAGCTCAACTGTAACTAAAGAAGAACGACCATTTTACATCAACAAAGAATTTGGCCCCAGATCTTTCTCTCTTCAATATTAATTTCACTTTAAGAGAATACTTTGCAACTAGACAAACATCTGACAGTCTAATGTGGATACAGTCTTGGTTATCAAACTTTCTATCAAATGCTATGGCAATGTAATTTAGCTTTGATTATTCAGCCGTACCTTTCACTTTCAAAACATCAGAGCAATTAGCCTACCAAGTCAAGCACTCAACAGGTACCTTTTACTGCTGTGCTTCTGTATGTCCAATTCTCAGGCTAAATGCACTGTTTTTAATGACAGCTGTGTGCAATCTGTGAAGCAACTGACTCCTAACATAATTTTTGGCTATTTTGATACCTTTGAAGAGATATGCGGTGAAAAAGAACATGACCTACAATAAACATCTTAAAAGAAATCACCTCCCTCAAAAACCCCCAAACCAAAACCACCCCAAATTTTATGGCATAAATAATTCTGGTAAGGGTTCATGGTATAAGCAACTATATCATCATCTGAAAGAAACAAAAAATAGTTCTAACTCCCTCTATCCCTTTTTGCTGTGTTTTAATTTGAAGTGCCATTCTATTTAAATACAGTACACAGAATTACACACAGAGTGTTCAGGAAATGTTTTAAATTATGGCATAAAAAATTCCAACCTGCAGCAAATTTCTGATTTGATATTTAATGTCTCTGACATGTAGCATTTGGCTCCATAAAAATCATTACACTCCTTAATACTCAGCTGTTTATGCATATACTGCTTTTAATGCCCTACCTGTACATTCATTAGAAGCTGAAATACTGTGCTGCTTACTGCTGTGGTGTAGTCTGAAGGTCACAATGGGAATAGTTTTAATATGTTGGTGTCAAGACATTATTCTCCATTTAGAATTGTAACATCACTAAATGGGCTCCCATACATGTTAAAAGAATGTAAATACAACATCATTAGCTGTTGATGATCCAGCCTTAAATGCCAGCATTAGTTCAGGCTCTTCTTTCCTGCAGTAGCACTGTCCAGAGGACACCACAGCTCTCAATGCTTGGAGCAAAGAGCAACAGGACAAATTTGTGAAGAAGGATGACACTGAGTCTGCTAAATGCAGGCATCACTACTCCATGCCATGGGACATGCCCTGAGGAAGTATTACTGGTCTAATTCCATCTTCCCTGGTTATCTACTGTGTTCACTGTGAGAACTCAAAAATACTGTGTCAGATGCTTCAGTACTGGAAAGTAGTCCCCCTTTTTTAATTTTTCTGTTCAGCTTGTTATCTTATTCAGAACAAAACCATTTATCAGACAGAAATGGTTTTCAATTAACCTCATTCTACCTATTATTTATCAAATTGTTTTCTTCAAATACTTATAAATAGGTCTGTTTTGATGTTCTTAATTGCATTCCTCTACATCACCCATTCAAGCAATTTCTAAAGTATTAAAATTTAGGTTATTTGTTCATAATTTCTATGTCTACTTATCCACTAAAAGATGAAGTCTATATTTGTCCTGTTTAGGCCTGTGGGAAAGTCTCTAACTTGCATGGGCTGCACGAGCAAAAATACTTCCAACAAGAGTAAAAGTATTCCCTCCTTAATTTTTTGTAGGTTATATTCTCAGAAAAAACTTGGCATTACAACTGCATTCTTAAGAACAACTGAAAAGAAGCAGGCAAAATACTTTAGAGTTCGAGACAATATTAAAAAATATACTATTTGTATAAGGCAGTACTTTACTAAGTGTTTAAAATATTATTCTGAGTGTATTTATCAGCATGTCTTACACTGCTGAGATCCCTTTATAAAATCCCTTGAATGCTATTTCTCTAATATAATATTAAGCTGTAAAGAAAAATCACTCTCCTTCAGTCAAAATTGTAACATACACAACAGCTGAAGAAAAGGATTTTCATTCATAGCTGAAATTTGGAAAAGGAATTTACCTAACTTCACACAGTGTGTGAAATTTCTTGCCATCCTCTGATGTATTTGACCTTTTTTGATCTTAAGAACAACTCGTACTAACAAATGAAAACAAAAACTCTTGGTTTTGACAGTTCTTTCCCCTTGACTTAATCCCAGTGCAGCTCAAGTGCTTTTCAGGGATACACTCAAGGCTCTTTTCTACACACTCAGAAATATTTTGATCACCTGAGTTAGTTATGATAAAAGTGCGACTTCAGAATCCAACATGGGGCCAAAACGTATTCCTGACTTGCTTCCAGGTTTTTACCTGAAAATGTTTAGTACTAGCAGGCATAGTCCAGCTACAGAAGATATATTTGTCTCTAGAGTAAGTAATAGGAAAGGATTAGACCAATACATAAAATTAACAGTTAATTAAAAATACAAGCATGATGCTTTAGCAAATAAATTAGCTTGCTTATTTAATAAAACCCCCAAACAAAAAAATCTGTGAAAAAATCTCACAAGTATAGTTTCTGTAATCAGAAAAAACCCCAAACAACACCACTGAAACGCACAGAAACATATTTTGGGTTATTCATTCTTGAAGTTTATTTCTTAAATATCTTGCTTTCTTAAACGACCAGTTTGTGCATCCTTTCTCCCTTTTCTCCAGTAATTGTAAACCCAAGAAGTCCCAAGACTTTATATTCTCTAGAGTCTTCCTATGCTCCTTTTTAATAAGGCACTTAGAAATGGGTCTGCAACCGGCTCAGATGTCTTTCCTGAAAGCATATGACTGTGCTACCCCACAGAAGCAAAAAATAAAATGATTTGAAGCCTAATATCTGCATTAAAACTTTCTCAGTCATTTGACAACCTTTGTTTCCAGTGAATCTCAACTATTGTCCATAAATTCTCTTAACTGTCCATTTTAAAAGAAAAGAGTGCTTTAGTTAGTAAATTGTATGTCCCTATCTTGCTGATGTTATTACTTCTCTTTTGGGTCTCCTTTGTGGCTCATACATACAAATAGAACAGGAAGAAGTCAGTTAGTTTCTGAGAAAAAACAGGCAGTTTAAATATTTGATGAATATCTTGTTATATGGAAAAAAATCCATACGCTAAATAGACCAATTGCCCACATATTTAAAGGGCCTTCTAAAGTGTTAGTCACACAAACTCAGTTGAGAACAACCAAGCCTGTGCAGTAAAAAGCCTTGTGCCACAACTGTCACGTTTTGTCTTCAATATGATGCCAGAAGACAAAGTTGTGATTCAGGTATAAACCCAGTCATTTTACATCACATTTCCAAATAAACAGACACTTCGAAGTGGTGGCAAGCTAAAATGTGATCTCCTAGTTCAATGATATACAGGTAACAGGAAAGCTACATCTTGGAAAAAAAAAAAAAGGAGAAAAAAAGAAAAATGGAGCTTATTTCAGACATATTAACTCAGGAGAACATCTGCATGGGAAAAAATAGTTTAAACCTTGGGGTGGGATATCATGACTGTCATTTTGGTTACTCACTCTGTGTTAGACAAGCATTCTACTTGGGCTAGATGACAATTCAGATGTGACTAGTTGTATAAATACGAAAATAAATAATGACACTACAGATGCATTTTGTGTTTCAATTTGACATAAGGTTCTACTTTTTATGCTCTGATTTTCACTTTTCCATTTTATATGCTGATTTTTCAGTTGATGCTGTTGTCACTAATTCAAAACAAGAAGTTTTGGCTCAGGTATTTCAACATATTACATATTCTTTTCAATATACTTTGATAGGCACTGAAGCTCAGTAAGTCTGTTTGCCTGTATCCTCAAGTTTCAACATTTAAAAGCATTATTAGTAATGCACTTCTTCTCAGGTCTTATAAATCAAAGTACCGGAAGCTTATACAGTTCTTTTGCTTCGGTTTTAGAGTTCACTGAAAAAGATAATTGCAAAAATTAGGCCATAAACAATGTAAATAGCTATATTTAGCAAAGTTACCTGTCTGAAAATCCTATGAATAAAGATTAGGTTCCAGAAAAAAATAAGAAGTTATAAGCAATCCTATCAACCTGGAGGAACAAATAGTATCATGATTGCTCAAGATGATCCCCTTAACCTACAACGCAATCTCCCTGTCATATCTGAGTTTCAAGTGCCTTCTTGCATTTATTTTGCAGTCTTGAAAAACCATTATCGGTGCAGTGTCTTGAGAAGAAAGAAGGGTAAATCAGCTTTGGATGTTTACTAATCAGATGAGCACAATTAATTACAACACCAATCAGCTCATGAGATTGTAAGGTTCACCTCTTTCTCATCAGCTACTTAGAAAAATTAATGCAGATGTTAAGAAGTCACAAAGAAGAACATTCATTAGAATATCAGAAATATGAAATACTACTCTAACTGAAACAAATTAAGTTATAGCATGGAAAAGTAGAAAGTAAATTGTTTTCAGCTATGTGTATGCTGATATCCTCAGTTAATTGACTGCTATGGACATTTCTCTGGCTGGAGTCTCTCTCCAGATGTGAGAGGGGTCTTTCTCTTCAGTCAATCTAAAAATCTTTAGAAATGCTGCCTTATATGTAATTTCTCCCTGTTTCTAGTCTAGACTAGTAACTAGTATATTAGTTCTGCCTTTTTTTTTTACTGTCGTTATCCACTGGCTTTATATTACCTGCACTTCCTTCAAAATTTTCAGTCAACTCAAAATTCATTTATTATTTGCTCATATTACTTCTCTCTAGTTACATAACTCATTATACGATATTATTCCTTTGAAATTGCGTTTTATCATTTCTAGAACAATCTCTACCCTCATTCTCTTATTTTTATGCTTTAACTCCATTAAATACATCACGGCATCCATGCTTCCTCCCAATAATAGCATCTCACAGTTTTTATGATTTTTTCAGCTAAATACCTGTAAAAAAAAAATCTCATTTTCATAAATTGCCTAATTGTAAAAAAATTATATAATGTGATGCATAATAAATTACAATTCTTACACTTTGTCTAAATGTGCCTTCAGCATAAATAAATATGTATGTTCGTGTCCCACTTTCATGACTGTTAACCTGAAATTGCCAGAGTGTGTATCCTACCTCAGATTATGTCACATCATCATATTTCCAAACAGCTTTATGTGCATACTGAGAGATGATGAAAGAACTGACCCTCTAGCATGCCCTTCAGCCTAATGAGTCACTGTGCATCACTGCTGCTTGAAATAACCTGTAAAAAAAGAAGGGAATCACTCTACCACAACCCTACTTATCCCTGCCTAGGCCATGCCATATAAAAAAGATGAACAAATGCTCTCTCCTACTAGCACTACTGTCGATGCTCTCTACCCCTCTGCTTATACCCCAGGGATGGCATCTGATACCTTGGATCTTCTGCCAGAACAAACTTCTTACAAAACCCTACACTGCCCTGTTTTGGTGCCCGGCTGTCTTGTATGTCACAGCAATTGCTTAGGGGGCAGATATTACTTTTTATCACAGATTTAATTTTTCCCTTTTAACACATACCCCTTGAGTCAATTCACTCATTCCTGTCAAACTAAATGCCCAATTCAAACTTCCCACTGGTGCCTTAAGATGCTCATGAAACTCTTGTATGAGTAGCAGACTCTATTTGGTCATTTCCTTGGCCATGAAATGTACTATTATGCTTCAGATACTTTTATCCTTTCATCTGCAAAGATATGCATTTAGCATGTCACTGTATTTGCCTCATCCTAATTCTTCCTATAAATTGCACCAAAACACTTGTATGCAGTGAAAGAAGAGGACATCTCATCCTCAACCTTTCACCTCCCCCAAAAAATATACTCTGCAGGAGCTGTATGTATCTGATTGAGTAAAGGTTTCTGCAGAATCATTATCATTGTGTTCTTTATCTTATGATTACCTTTGTGCATCCTATTTCCATCAAGTCTCCCCTTATACAGGAGTTTTACTGTTTCTTGTGCCAAGAGACAGATTGCATTTGTGTTCTAGAAATGCATGACTGACCAACAACAAAAAAAAAAAGAGTGGGGAGAAAATTATGCAAACTGAGCAATCAGAAAAAGTTGAGAGCTGGTTTTGAGTACAAAGTTTCTTATGCCGTGGGAACCTTCAGCCTCAGTGCCTAGATAATTACTCCTACAGCAAGGAATTTCTGTAGTTGCTTTTACTCTTACTTGACAGATAAGCATTCCCTGAGCAAGAGATATTCAGCACCATCAGACTTGCTGCCATGTGACCTGCTTTTACAACACACCCCATGTACAAATCTCACCTCTCTAACAGTGCTTTGACTGCAGTGGTGTTATGCCTGGGAAAAGCTTCATCCTTTTGTATGTTTTGTGTGCCAATCAGAACAAATTAGCAAAAAGATAATTACAGTTTATAAAGGTGTATTTTATGTTCTTTTATGAATAAACATTCTAATTTTGTGATTATTATTTTACCATTCTCAGTTAATTGTCAGTTATTGAAAAACATAGCTTCCTCCAGAACACTCCTCCACAAACACAGTTCCCTGAATCACACTAACATTTCCTATATTAGGTATAAAGACTGCAAATTATTTAATACAAATTTAGAAAGCTCAGCACTTATTCCCTAGCTCAGAGCTATTTCCATTGCCAAACCTTGCTGAAATACATATGCTAATACTAAATGCCTGAGGATTTTTTTTTTCCTTCCTTAACAAGTGGCTCTGGTAAAATGACACTCCATCAAGATGGCATGAATCAAGTATTGCAGTGTTCAGTTCTTTGTGCCTGAGATATCTTTCTGCCCAGAGCAGAAGGGATACAGGAAGCTCATGTGATTGTAAATGATCAAGTACCTGTCTGTTTTGCATGAGATGATTCATCTACGGACATTGCACAGAGAAAGGTAGAATTACCCAGCAATTTATTAATTATGACTGAAAAAATTCCTACCACTTCTTCATTATTTGATTTACCTCATTTTCCACACAGCTACCTTCTCACCTGCAAACTTGACATACCAGTGCCCACAGCCCAGGACCTTGAGCCTGGAGCCATGTTCCTGTTCCAGGAATGCTGGAGCAGTGCTGGTCCCCAGCGCTGTTTTTGGCTCATTGCCTGGATTTCTTGTCTTAGCCTTGGAGCTGGCTTGAGCAAAATCTGGGCAACAATTTCGGTTAAAGGTCAATTACTCTGAACACTCTAAGACCTTCATACTTAATGGGACTAGGCTGAAATTCACTGGTCTCTGCAAGTGCAAAGATCTCTCCATCTGAGATCCCCTGAATCTCAGCTCCCCAATAAACCAAAAGCTGGAACTATGTCATGTTCAATATCAGTTGCTCACATAAATTTACGTATGCACAAACTGGAAGGTTATATCAGTCTGTGGATTGTGTTCCATGGCGTGTTACATTGCTGACCACCTTACATCCTCCCATACCATAGAATCATAGAATGGCTTAGGTTGGAAGGGAGCCTAAAGATCTAGTTCCAAATCACCCTATCACAGGCAGGGAACATTGCAGTAGACAAGGTTGCTCAAGGTCCCATCCAACCTGGCCTTGAACACCTTCAGGAATGGGACATCCAGAGCTTCTCTGGGAAACCCGTTCCAGTGTCTCAACACCCTCACAGTAAAGAATCTCCTCCTAACATCTAATCTAAATCTCCCATCTTTTAGTTTAAAACCATTCCCCCTTGTCCTATTACTACACGTCCTTGTAAAATGTCCCTCTCCATCTTTTTTATAAGCATTTTTTAAGTACTTGAAAGCCGCTATAAGGTCTCCCTATAGCTTTGTCTTCTTCAGGCTGAAAACCCCAGCTCTCTCAGCTTGCCTTCATAGGAAAATTGCTCCAGTCCTGTGATTGTCTCCACGACCCTACTCTGGACTGGCTCCAGCAGGTCCATGACCCTCTGATGTTGGGGTCCCAGAGCTGGATGCAGTGCTCCAGACGGGGCCTCACCAGAGCAGAGTAGTGTGGCAGAGTTACCTTTTTTGCCCTGCTGGTCACATTGCTTTTGATACAGTCCAGGATACCATTTGCCTCCTGGGCTGTAAGCACACACTGTTGGCTCATTTCCAGCTTTTCAGCCACCATAACTCTCGAGTATTTCTTGGCAGGGCTGTCCTCAATGACTTCTCCCAGTTGGCACTCATGTCTGGGATTGCCCCAAAAAATGAGTGGCACCTTTCACTTGGACTTATTGAACTTCATGAGGCTCTTTTGGGCCCACTTCTCTGGTTTGTCCAGGTCCCCCTGAATGACATCCTGTCCTTCTGTTGTGTCAACTGCACTGCTCAGCTTCGTGTCATCTGCAAATTTGCTGAGGGTGCACTTGATCTTGCTGATACTAAACAGCTCGGGTCCCAAGACAGAGCCCTGAGGTCACCACTCATCATCAGCCTTCACCTGGAGATAGAGCCAATAACCACAACTCCCAGTCTGTGTCCATCCAGCCAATTACTTATCCATCATATGAGGCAGAGGCATTGGAGGGGCCTCAGCTGAGGCTCACCCTCTCTTCCCTACTATAATCAGGATCAGACTACATTTTGGGCTTTGCTGGGTACAGCACCTCTCCTTGCATCTTAGCACTCTGGCAGAAGGTACGTGTCTCTCTGAGCACAGCTTTGGGGACAGACTTCTTAGCTGTATGAAACCACACCAGTGTTCAGATGAAGAGAAGAGCTGTACTCCAGGAACACCCACTGGCACCAACGGGTGCCACCAAACACAAAAGGAACATTCAGGCACTGTATGGACTCTTCTGCTGGAGAAAGTTTTGAAAAAGTTGTTTGTATTTTGTATATAGTATTTATCCTGCACTAACTTCCTCTGCAGATACGTTGTCTACCCTGAAGTATTCACAGGGCATTTACTGAGAAAAAACTAATCTCCAGTTCTTTGCTTTTGGCTATTCCACAATGAAGACAAGTTCCTAAGACAAAACTCTTGATTATAACAAGCAAGTAGTAACCCAGTTTCAGTTTAATCTTTAAGCCTACTTCTCACCAACCATATCTGCACTCTTGCCTCATCATTTTGCCTCCAGTGTTGCCCTCAGCATCATGGTATTCAGCTGCCACTGCCATCCATGTCATCTGCTCTCTTAGGAATCTACATGGAAAGCAGCATCCTGGCAGATGGAAAGCACGAACTTCGATGTTTACCCACACCTTTTGTGGATATGCTGGGCTGCTGCAAATACTGCATCTGCCAGGCATTGGTACTGCTGTGATGGCTGCAGCCAAAACCACTCACGTGCACATAGGTGAGTGCTGGGAATTCAATCCACACCATGAAATCTTTCCTCAGAACATGCCTAATTAAACTGAACTGTTAAGCATTTATAATTCAGACAACAAAACCTCATACACCTGCCTCTGTTATCTGTTATAGCCTCTTATAATAATCATGTCATGACTATCAGTATGCCTCCTGCCCTCTCTCCCCAAATAAAAGTGCTTTAGACCACTTAGGTTACACATTTGTAACCCAGACTCCACTTGAAGAGTGGCACTATAACTTGCCCCAGAAGATTCAGGCAGCCTGTTAGATTGTAAACGTGATTTACAAATCTATCCTGCTAACTCAACAAAGTATGACAGACAAAAAATATTGCAATGCCAGAGAAGTTGGTCACTACTATTAACACCAGAAAGAACAGCAGTAGCAAGCATAAACTTTAAAACTACTTTAAAGATTAAGTACAATCATCTTTGTTTGTTTAGACCAATGGTGAGGTCACTGCGAGCAGAGTGTTCCTGAAATATTCAGTATACAGGCTGAGAGAACTCCAAAAAAATATGGAGGTATCAATGAGTTTGAAAAATAAGATTACTTAAATGGCCCAAAATTGTATTAGTTAAGTGAATTAATTAAAGAAAAATCCATTGGGTTTCCCCTACCTTCATTTGTAAAAAAAATATAATATTAATATCTTGCATAGAATTTTAAAGTTTGATCACAATTTTGAGGGAAGTTGATTGAATTTAGAGATTTGCATATGACACTTTAGCCACTGTGTAATGGTCAGTACCTTTTTTCTGACTGTAATTTCATCTCGAATTAAAGAATTATGAAAAGTAGCTTGCAACTGCCATTCTGAAACTGTCTATTTAAATGAACAACTAATTACATATGTCCAATGTTGTAACTACACATTTAAATTTTAAATCCCATCAAAATACCACTTTTTAAATTTATTTGTTTAACGAACTATTCTATGATTTACAATTAGTCCTAACAGAAAGTAAAAGAACCCAAATTAACACTGATGAACCTACACTACCGTCACTGAAAAGATTTTCAAATACAAATCTTTCTCTAGCTGTTGGGCTGACACTTGAAAATAATCATACTTGCAATTGCTAATCAGTTCATCATTAAGAGTTATAAAATGCTTTGCAGAACAGTACAGTTAGAAAGTCTAGCACTGAAAACTTAAGTAATACCTAAATTAAGCTGTCCTCTGCAACTGTAATTCAATCCCCTTATACAGAATGACCGTGATATGTTGCCTAAGCTGTTGCTTTTCACCCCTATAGGCCTCACGTGGCATCCACCGCATGGGATGGACTCATTTGAAGTGAATGACAGTTACTCTGTAGAAGGGCTTGTTTTCTATGAGCTCCCTCACCTCTGTCAGCAAGTGCTCCATGACTAATGCAAGAGAAGAGGAATGATGCCCTATGATAGGAAAGGAAATTTTGTTCTGTTCCAGATTTTGTCTCAAAGCTTGCAATTTCTGTATTATTTTTCCAGGGTCTTGACTTCAAACTCTGGAGTCACTCGTAGAATCTCTGAAATGCTGGTTGGAAGAAACGTGTGGGAAGTCATCCAATTTAAATGTACAGTCCAGGCCCACAGGAGGTTTATACCAAATGAAATAGTCTGTACTGCTGGCTGAATGTGCTGATATGAACCTGTTGCAGGTACACCTACCCAGTACTGCGAGTTACCTTCCAGTTCTACTGCCGACATTGTTCCTGTTTCCTGCCTAGGTATCAAGGACTGGTAACAGCAGTACTTTGAGCCAGACAGTAGGGGGAACTGGGTTGAGGCCACTAGATTCGTTTCACTCTAACTATGAAAAGAGCAGAGCAAACTTGAAACTGGTATCTGCTGGAAACCATTCTGTTTCTCATTGCAGATTTTGAGCATGAACAAATATTTATTATTGATAAGAGAGGTTAATAGTTTGTTTCTCACTGAACAAATGAACTTCGAAAAATGAACAGCACAAGGACAGACCTCCAACAGAGAGGAGTAAATGTGAAATGATTAAGCAGGAAAGGAATGAATAAGCCTAGATGCATGCCAAGAGTCACACTCCCAATATTGCTGCATGTCTACACCAATGAAAACTCCAGATATTCAAATGTCACTGTAAACATGATCAGTCTCCTTTCTTTCCTTATATAAGAATAAGAAATAAGGAAAGAAAGAATGAAATGTAATTATTAGTACTATTTGAAACTGAGAAGAAAACTGGAGGATAGTTCATTGTTCTCATAACACATTCCTACACTTGATTTAAGAATGGGAGCTATTAGGTTCATTTGGATTATAAGGAGCAATGGAAGTTAATTACTTTTATTGCATGGCAGCTACCTCAAAGGTTTTTGATAGATGAAGGTCAGCACATGACAGTTATCAAAGTATTAAATATATTCCAGTTCCTGCATTTTTTTACCTATTTTGTCTGATAATACAAGATGTGGTTTGCATTAGCATCCCCCTAACTCTCTGCATACTAACTAGAAAATAACTGCAGTACCTTCATACAAAGTGAAATATATTTACTTTGCTAAAGCATGATCAATTAAAGTTCTCACATATTTGTAGGAGAGAAAGCAAAAATCATATCTAGGGATTATGATACTTTTACTTCGTAACCTCTAAATCTTTGGAGTTTATAGTGTAAAGATAATTTACAATAATGATCTACCCAAGCCCCTGAAGAATGGCCGACTACATAACACATCCACTAGCAATAAAACATAATGATAGGGCTCATGCTATGAAAAACTAACATTTGTTTACATAAATTATCCCCCATTTAGTAATTACACTGTCTGTCTGCCATCAGGTCAGGCAAAATGTAACCCTGGTAGAAGTGATACTGCATGCATTATAGTCTAGACAGAGACACGTTGGAGAATTATGGGGATAATTAATCAGTTAATGCTTTCCATGTATTTCATGATATGTAGACAGAATTCTAGAAGAAAATGTTTGTTCTAATGCAATCACTTCCCACTTTCTTAAAGAAATAATACCAACTGCTGTTGGTATTCAGGTCAAAGAGTGCCAAAATAAAGAAAATTATATAAATACATACAACCTCCCACACAGATGCACACAGATCTTTCTCATTTATTTGCGAGTAATTATGTGTTTCTATAGATAATAATACTAGCAAAGTGTTTAACATACTTATATATTCAGGCGAACAAACTGTAAAACAAACTGGTAATTTACAGATCATCCACACATACACAAATGTGTCATACAGCAGTAGTATGCCTCTGAACAAGTAGAACTTCATTCAGGTGTCTAGTCAAATAAGACACCCAAAACAAGTCACAAATTTCTTTTATAATCAAAGGAAGGAGATTATTTCCCTGAATGCCTCCCAGGTGGGGTGCTGCCCACTTAACTTTGGTTACCGCTGTTCTCTTTATTAAAAAAATGCTCAATAAAAAACCCCAAAAAACTAGGAAATCTGTGATTAATTCAGTGCACAAATACTATATTAGTTCCCTTCTCTATAAACTAATTGAAATCAAAACCAAAACTTACAGTCCTCTCAAAGGTAAAGGAAACAAAAAAAGCAAATACATTGTTCCTGTAAAAACAATTAAAAATTCCCAAGTCATTGCTGTAAATTGTATGACATTTCAGTTCAGAAAATTGCATCATTCATGTGAATTTCCCTCTTCCCCATTTCAGAGCTGGTGATCTCAGTGGCAGCCAGGCTCCTGCTGATTTTGCTGGTGGATCTTATGCCTTGTGTGAGGACAAGGTGTCCTCAGTAACATCTACAACCTAGTGACAGGGAAGGGTGACACTGAGAGTAGTCTAAGGAGAACCACACTGTTTTCAAAACAGATTAATGTCTAGCACAGAAGACATCACCCTAGTTACATCACTGTCCTTGATATTAAATTAAATTAAGAAAGTTTGTTCTTGTCTTAAATTTGTCCCAGTTGATCCTTCTCTTGTGCACAGCAAATATTCATATAAACTCACAAATGTTTGTTTCTGCCTCTTGATCATGCTGTAGGTAATTGTAAACAGAGCCACTACTCTCTGCTGTGCTCCCTTTATCACACGGGCTATAAAAAGGATGATGTCCCACTTTGTTTGTTAACTAAAAATGAGATCTCCCTTGTTTCTGTGGGGTTACAGAACTTGAACACTTCTGAGGTCGCAACCTGTGCCCAAGGCCAGGTAGCTTTAGATCTCTCTACTCACTGACTGCAAGTGCTCACCTGAGCAGCCTGGAGAGCAACCAGACTGCGAGTACCAGGAGCTAACTCTAACACCTAAGTAACTACCAAAAGTACAAACAATATTGCGCATTTTCTCATATGTGCATCAACTAGAAGACACTCCTTAGCGTGAAGTCTGGCTACCAAAGACAGCAGATATCAAAATCAATCAAAGTCAATCAATTTGACCAGTCTACTGAAAAACTTCCTAAACACAAATCAATTATATAAAGTGAACCCAGGGAATGAAATAATTCTTCTTTATAAAAAATATTTTTACTATCCATTGTATTAGGTGTTTTTACTTCATTAGGGGATTAAAACAAAACCTCAAACTCACATTTGTAGATGCACAATACTTACATTCATGACTATCTCTTTTGAAACACTTTCCAAATATTGTTCTTTTAAACACAGTAAATCAGATATAGAGATAGATGAATGACAGCAGGGGAAGAGGAAGAGGCATTTCACAATGCTACTGTCCTTCAAGAGAAAATGCTGAAGCTGTAACCAATTAACTATAATAAATTATTTCCTGACAAAAAGAAATGAGCTGTGAAAGTAAAAAGGCTACACTAGGACAAATACTTCAGAAGCACTTTGTCACTGAAACAGTCTACCTATAGTATGCAATCCTAGTTAAAAGACTATCACAGAATCATGGAATGCTTTGGGTTGGAAGGGACTTTAAAGATCATCTACTTCCAACCCCTCTGCTGTGGGTAGGGACCCCTTCCACTAGATCAGGTTGTTCAGAGTCCCATCCAACCTGGCCTTGAGCACTTTCAAGGATGGGACATCCACTGCTTCTCTGGGCAACCTGTTCCAGTGCCTTACCACTCTCACAGTAAAGAATTTCTTCCTAATATCTAATCTAAACCTATTCTCTTTCAGTTTGAAGCCATTCCCCCTTGTCCTATCACTGCAAACTCATGTAAAAGGACATCTATAAGGCAGATATTAAATATTTCCACAGTACATGCTTAGGCAGTTAAAATACTGGATTTTTTACTTTTCGCTAAAGACAACATGTTCTTTCTTTCCCAAGAAAACTTTCCCAACAGTAATAAAGAAATTGAAAATACAATACTAAACTAATTTAGGGAAGGCAGTAGGAAAAAAACTCGTAAAGCCTACAAACCCCTAGTATCTTTAACTCATTTTTAAAGAGGGAAGTCTTCCATGCTGCTTACCACAACAGACAGAAACTTAGAACAGACTTTGCTAGCAGAAGATATGAAAATCCTCTCCTCCTGTGCTGATGTTACCTTTCTGAGGCACTGTCTGAAAGGCTGTGTGTGTATCAATGAGATACAGCTGGAAATCAGCATCACCTTATACCTTCCCTGAGCTTAGGATCCTCTCACTCCATGTGTGTGAGTCTTAGTTTGTATTATGTGCACAGAAATATTCAAAATGGATAAAAACAATGAAATTGAATTTAATTAGTGAAGGGCATCACTTACTTTTTATTTCAGTCTTTACAGAAGCCTCAATTTATCCCCAAATAACCTGTCCACTTTGCTAATCCTCTCAGAAAGTGGCAAACCAATTTTATTGTTAGTAATGGTCTTCATCTCTCATTATCAATGTGTTCTTACTATATTGTCCTCTCTGATAAAAAAAAATAATCTTACAAAATGCTAAAACTCCTGTATGGAGATGTTCAGTGACAATAAGAATGCCATCTCAACATTTGCTGGGCAAAGTTTCACAGAAGAAGACATTTAGAAATGCACTTCTGCTTTTTGGTCTTCAGACATTCTGAGCAGACTGCAAACTAAGCAGCCTGTTTTATCACACCCTTCAGGAACCATATTTTTATTCATTTAATTATTTCATCAGAAGGGTTCCTGGAAAAATATTTCCAAAAGAGATAAAAGTAGCAAAGCTTGTAAGTGTGGTTAGTAGGGACTGCAGGCCTTAGGGTTTCAGTGCAATAGTTACTATGGGAGAGCATTTCTCACCAGCTCTCAGTAGCTCACCAACTTGCGGACACGTGGAATGCCATCAAAACCCTCTTGTGGGAAAAGACTTGAGCACTGGCTCTGCTTGAGTTGCTGGCATTAATTACTCTTGCGCCTGAAGTGAAACAATTGGCATGTCCACATTATGAAAGGTGGTAATAAAATGCTTACTCCATGATGTTGGCTGGCTTATCTAGAAGGACGAAACAAGCTCAGAGTACTTCAAATATATCTCTCTACTGTAAATCCTCAGACTGAGCAAAGAGACCAAATGATCTTCTCACTCCCAAGCAAAGTATCTTCAGATTTGACACCACGTTTCATAAGATAAAGAAGGAAAGCTGCAGAAGTACACCCAGCCTTTCCTTCTCTATGCAGAGATGTGTTTTTACATGTCCCTTTTTCATACTGCCTTAAAAACAGTTTTAAGAGGAGAAAAGCTAGTGAACATACAAATCAAGTGATGAGCACCAAAGAGTATTATTTTATTATCTCTGGTGATTTGAGTGAGCATACAAACTCTGTGTTTCTCATCCTTCTTGGGTAAATAAAACATCATCTTCTATCATTAGTCGCCACAACTGTAAGTGGTGCTACAGAATTGTCACAATCAGCTTTGTTCTCATGCTTAGACAAATAATATTTTCTGTGGAGCCAGACTATATGAGTTTTTTGAAGTACACATTCAAAAAGGACTATCCAGGATTTTGGATAGTTGACAAAGCCAGAATAGAAGTACATTCTGGTTCCCATTGACACCTGTGGGCCCTGTGATTTTTTCCAGTGGGCCTACACAGTTCAGACAGAATTGGCTCCATCTCTTCATATTCCCATGCAGTGAATGCGTGGGCATGCTCTAAAATACATGCAGTGCCACACTGGCTTAGGGGACTCTTCTCAAAAAGAAAACAGCTGTGCCACTGTGATATTCAGCTCTGCACTGGCCAGCAAGAAGGAGACCCATTACTGTCAGCTGGGCTTGGAGTCAGCTCAAATCTAGTCAGCAGCACACCAAGACTCAGAACATACTTTATTACAGTGTCTGCCAAGGTAACACTTGTTACTACATAAATGAAAACTCCTCTGAAATGAAATAAACCCCACAAAGTCTAAGCCTTTTCACAATTCAATTTCTCTTTCTTCAGAGCATTCCACACAGCTTAAACCTCTGGCAGAAGGAAATGTAAATTAACACTGCCTAACCATGCAAATATGAGTGGACATTTAATCTTCACATTAGGCACTAGCTAACAGCAGGCATGCAACCTGAAAACAATTAAAATTACCAAAAACTGGGAAAATAATCAGTCATTCAAAATGTACTTGAGATATTTAACACACTCCACATCGAAGGCTAGGGCCATTCAGCCTAAGAGGCGGCACTTGATAATTTTGTCATTGTTGCTGAGCCTAAAAATATCATAAGATGCAAATAAAGGTACTGAGGTACATTCATTCTTTTCATAAATGTGTGTATAATTTCCATAAACAGTAAAATAGTAAATTATAGGAAGACCACACTTCTGCCTTAGCAATAAGCAAATACTTTTAACTTAATGACACCCAGTTGAGTTGTTGGGGTTTTTTTCCCTAAAAACCCCTCATACATTCATGTTACGAGAATAACAGATGCTAATTGAAAAACAGGAACTAAATTTCAGCTAGGTCCTAAGTTAGCACATTCTGACACATTGTTCCAGTATTTCCAATTTGTATCCAAACATGAAGTCCCACTGAAACATGAGTGAGTTTCCTTGTTTGCCCAGAGATCAGGTAAATGGTATTTTGAAGACGGATGTTGACAGATCACTTTTTGGCTATCTCAGTGCAAAATCAATACACTGCGAGTTTGTTCTGCATTTGAAGGCAGATTTTCGCAGAGTTGCTCAGCATCTCACATCAGATAAAATGATGCAGGAAGGAGGTATGCCACCAAAGTTTATTGTATGCTTTTTTAAGTACAGGAAAGCAAAAAATATCTGGAGTCATGCTATACTATTTTTCAGACCAGAAGAAGAACACAGGGGCATTCCATAACATCAGTTTAAAAATAAAATTTAAGATCTTAATCAGCTTGGGCCCAGAATGAACTTCCAGAGCTATGTGAAATTTGGAGCATCAGTTTGCTATGTTGAAATAATGCTTTTACAAGGAATGCTGAAAAAGCACTACGCTTCAGAGTGCTATTTGAATGCCACTGCTATAATTAATACAGTATGACCTTGTATAAACTTTATAAAATTGTTCATGAATATGCAAAGTAGGAGTAACTACACTGTGAAGAAAAAGTGGGGTGCTTAAGTATCTGACACAGCTACACATTTAATTCTGTTGGTACTTTTCCCTTGAGTATTTTCTGAATAAAAATATTACAGCAGTAATCAGAGGGCATGATCTATTCATACTAAAATGTCTTTCTCCCCCTGTGTCTTAACACTAGATTTCAGCTACATTCCTGAACAGGAACATTCAGGAAGGAACAATCTCTTTAATAGTTTGCAGAAATTAGCCTTTGAAACTTTAGGCTTAATTGGGATGCAAATGTTGTGGCCTCTCAGATTGGTTTGTGACTTTTTTTCAGGACTGGACCTTTCAGCTTCTGGAAAAGGTGAAATACACATTCCATAGCAGACTGACTCTTACTCATTCCCCATGATTTTTCCCATTTTGTTTTGTGCCTGGAAGACTAGGAATACAGCTGTGAATATTTACATGAGCTAGTGAAAATCTTAGGCCTTTTTAGAAATACATCTTACATAGTTCATGCTTGTGAAAGCAGCCTGTCTGAAAGTTTTTGCATCGGGGTGCCTGAAATTTGACATTCAAACTCATTATCAATATCATCAAAACTACAAATGATTTTCAGACCTGGTAAGTCAGTGATAGTCGAGAAATACTCAAGAGCCTCTAAAAATTAGGATCTTATATTGACATCCCCTCATTCAGAGAACTGGAGCATTTCTCCTATGTGGATAGGCTGAGGGAGCTGTGTCTGTTCAGCCTGGAGAAGAGAAGGTTCCAGGGAGGCCTCATTGTGGCCTTTCAGAAATTAAAGAGGGTTTTATAAAAAATACGGAGATCGACTTTTTACATAGGCTGATAGCAATAGGACAAGGGGGAACAATTTCAAAACAAGAAAGGGGAGATTTAGACAAGATGTTAGGAGGCAATTCTTTAATGTGAGCATGGTGAGGCACTGGAACAGGTTGCCTAGAGAAGTGGTGGATGTCCCATCCCTGGAAGCGTTCAAGACCAGTTTGGGTGTGGCTTTGAGCAACCTGGTCAAAGGTCAAAGGAAAGTGTCCCTGCAGGAGGGTTGGAACTAGATTACCTTTAGGGTCCCTTACAACCCAAAATATTCTATGAATCTTTGATTCACTGCTTAAAATACCTGCCATTAGGCAAATG
The DNA here is from genome assembly GCF_003031625.1 of Empidonax traillii. Lineage (NCBI taxonomy): Eukaryota > Metazoa > Chordata > Aves > Passeriformes > Tyrannidae > Empidonax > Empidonax traillii. The sequence continues at coordinate 933,327 of NW_020955442.1, forward strand.
CACCTTAAGAGTTTACTCCTTTCTGTATTATTTTAAAAGACAAGAAACAGCAGTTCAACTCATTTTCCTTCATGTGAACTATGTTCCTATATAATACTATGGGAGGCACTATCAACCTTAGCAGAAAGATTTTTTTTTAAATTCATCATCTACAAGTAATAGAGAACTTCTGAGCAAATACATTTAAAAGTAAGCAATATGCCGTTCAGCTTTAACCTGGGAAGACAAGGTGTAGAAATTGTGATCAAGATACCTTCTTCTACATTAAATTGGAAATTACCTGGTAGTTATTTGTACAGTACATGTCAAGGAACCTTCTCAGTTTCCTCAAAATAACGGAAAGTTGACACTAGCCCCCCTCCGTGTTCTCCACAGCTTGGAATTGCTGGGACCCAGATGCAAAAATTATACAATTTAATTAAGAATTTAAGTTTTAGTGAAAAGGGATTGAATGTTGCAAAACCCAAGGCATTAAAGTTAAGCTTTTCCTTGATTTCTTGATAAGGCCTTCCTCTGCACTGTCTTCCAGCTCCAGGTCCCAGAGAAATTCCCGAGATGAGGAGAGCTCTCAGGAGCACGTGTGCTTTTCCACAATGGACACATCAGTATTGCCAGTATAACCCTGAAGCTTAGGAACTCTCTAACGTGATTCAACATTGTAGTTATGGCCAAATGGTGTTAAATTTATTAGTGGTGTGCCACTTGGTAGATTATGCAAATTACAATGTATTTCAGCACATATACCTTCACATAAAGAAGCTAGATACTTGCCATCAAATCTTCTGATCTGATTATTCTTGCATGTTATTACACCAGCTTTGTAATTTTAATAGCTCAAAATGTATTAAAAAGACAAGAACCATGGTGATCACTCCTTTCTGCATGATAAGACTGGATTTGAAGGGGTTAAGAGGAGGAAAAAATGCAGGTTTGGATTTGGAAATAGATAAACCTGTCCCAGTATCTCTCTAGGAAGTTTTCTCTCTCCCATGCCTCTTGCTTGCTGGAACTGCTTGTAGTAAATATCCCTCCCTTGAGTAGGCTCCAGGTGAAAACACACAATTAATTTGAGTTTTGTCCTAACTTTGGATTCTGACAGGCTTCTTTCTAACAGAAAGTGTGGGCTTTGGACAAAATGGCAAGGTCAGCCTTAGAAGAGCTCCTGGGCTCTAGAAAAGCATAATAAGTATTGAGATGGGTTGGTAAGTTCAACATGCCTATATCCACCACAGAATCCAGAGGGATGGACAAAATGTGACTGTTTTGTTAATAGGAGAAGTATCATAAAATCAGCAGCAAAGGTCTTGGACCTACTGAATGAAACCATCTCCATTTAAGCTCAACAGAAAATATTCAGAGCTTGCACCAATCAGTAAAGACAGAAAGGTTTTGCAGCTTCCACAACCAGCCTTTCTATATCTGAATGTATATACACATAAACACACATATACACATGCACATACATATATGTATCATTTCAGTCTTTTCAGAAACAAGTTTCATATATACATATGTGTCTTCATGTATGTTTTTTTAAGAAGCTAATCAGATGATAAATAATACAGTCTGTGCTATTTATTTTAAGCTGCCCTCGTGTCTTATTTTGTCAGTATGTAGCAGAATGTTCTATTCAAAACAGATTACAGAAGGTCCTAAAAATAGGAACTGATAGACTTTGGATGCTTAGAAGAGAACTGGAGGAGAAATAAGATGGTGAGAAAAATGCATTAGCTGTATATGTTTGTGAAATGGATCATTCACACATAAATCAGTTAAAAACATTTGATACCCAGGCTTCACAGATAACACAAATTGTTTTAATAAGGCAATTTTTTTCCTTCTATAAGCTGATCTATTCAGAAAATATTACTGGGTCAGTTATACTCAATTCATGGTTTAAAACCACTTTCCTCCTATGTTGTTCTACTCCGGGAGCTTGCTACATATTTATTCAGTTGAAAAATAATTAAAGCTATTTTGTGAAAGGTTTTACAAGTAAGACAGTATGAAATATGAAAACCGAAAAGGTATGGGGCTTTATAAACAAAAAAAACTACTTGAATGATTCTCCCATTCAGTTTCTAATCAACTAATGGTGTGAAGATAAGTATTTTAATAGGTCTACAATTTTTAAATTGCCCCTAAAGTTTCACAGTATGATGAAAAATTAAATAGAACATGGAAGAAAAATTATTTTATGTTTTTGCATCTGAACCCAGATTAGAATTGTAAACCAGTAAAGTCTTAAAATTCTTTAAAGTCCTCAGATAATATTCTGTTAACTCAAATTCATTTTAAATTTGGAGAAAAACAAGGTTCCACCAGATTGTACATCAGGACAAATACTCTTGAAAATATTTTTGCCTGGGACTTTTTTCAGATAAGTCTCTGGACAGGGATCTATAATCTTATGATAAGTAATCCTGAAGTTTCAGGTTAAGACAATGTTATGCAATGTCTCTACTGTTGCTTTTTAAATTTCTGATTAAGGATTTTAACCCCCCCCAATAAACAACTGAGATTTTAAATTCAGTTTTCACCTGATCATCCCTAATAAGTGAATCAGAAACTATAAACCAAAGATACAGTATTTCCCGAGCACAAATAACACAGTCACAGTTGAAATCCAAAAGGAAAAAAAAAAAGAAGTCAAACTTTACTAGAGTTTAATGAGGTAAGGTACTAGCATCACGGTGGGGAGGCAAGTAAACTGGGTGCTTACTCCAACACATGTCACATTGAGGTCTGGCAATTTATGAAAGATGAATATTTAAATGTATAAATGATAGGTATAATGCTGTATTTAGATCTTTGAATTATCTAAACAATTTCAAAGCATTCAAGCTATGTAAAATTAATTACTACAATATTGTATTAAAACTATTTTTTCAAATCAGAAAAGTATGCAAAGTGCAGTTTTTAAATAACATCTTTAAGGAATAGAGAAAATAACAAGAAAAGGGGGTCTGATGCTGCTGCTGTCTTTCATATGATCTCATAATGATTTCAGCTGGAATACTGGGTGACTAGAGTTATAGATTAGTTGTAATCTATAACTGGTTAGAAAAGAAAATGAATGAGCAGACAAGGATACTAAAAATTATCGATAATAACCAACTTTTTAATTGCAAATGCGTAAGAAATTCTCATCAAATGGAGAAAGGTAAAGATCACCAGAAAGAATAATAGTGTGTAGTGAAAAAAATCACAAAACAGATCTGACTCTTCCTGCATAATGGCCAATGCAAACTACTTATTATCATTGCATATGGGAGAGATTATATTACAGCACCTCTCATCATTTAAAGTTTTCAGCAGTGAATACACAGACAAAGTCACAGAAGACTGATTAAAATCCAAACACAAATCCTGCTGGCATATTTACTAGCATTAAACATATGTAGTACAACCTGATGTCTCTAAAGTCTGTTAATATTACATATTCAGAACCATTTGTCAAGTATGCTCAATAGCACTATTCTTCCTCTGATACTGAGCATTGTCACTGATAATCTGATACAACTGAATTTTAATTGTGTCCCCTCAAAAATGAGCTCTAGCAAAAGCAGAAAAAGAAAACAGCACAGGACAAAAAAAACCCCAGAGTCTTAGAAAAAATTCTCCTATGGAAGATGACAATGGACTTCCCATTTACCAGATAAACACAACACTATCTCAGCCAGCAATCACATTACATCTTCTTGATTTACTTCCCTTGTCAAGTGAGATCTTTAAATGGAAATGCAAAACCTGTGCCAAGTCCCAAGTGGAAAGTGTGAGAGCTGTTCAATTTATTAAGGGTGGTGGGTATTTAAGAAATGCCAGCTAAAGTACTATCAGAATGGAGTATGCAAGACTCCAATCACCTCCACAGAACTTTATGATATTTTTTTCTGCCATTCACGGTTTCCACCAGCTAACAGTCCTATTATATTACATGAATTCAACAGAAGAATCTAGTTACTGTCTCAGAGGTCAGCTTCCACTTTTGTCTCTTGTAAAAACTCAGACTTGACATTTTGCTTAGAGAGAGCTATCTTCAACAGCAACTGGGGAAAAGTAAACAAGAAAGTTCCTGCTGGTGTGAAGCAGTAGTAAGTTTCAACCCTCTCCAAACGTTCTGGCTCTGCCAAAGAGCATCCATACAAACTCAGTGGGATGAAACTAACTTAATAAGATGGATGGAGGCCAAATAAATATCTGAAGCCATTAGAGAGGACATAAAGATGCCTTTGGGAAACAGGAAGGGTTTGATATTACAAAGATATTAAAAAGCCATACTACGATTGAAGGGCCTAGTTTTAGAAGGAAGACCAACCTGCTCAGGACATCATTTGAGCTGCTGCCACAGCTATCTGGGAAAGACTCAAGAGTTATAATATGCACAGTCTTTTGCAGGCAGATATGAGCTTATTTTGCACGAGCTGACCAGAAGCCATTCTGCTATGACAGCATACCATCAAGCACTTGGTAGTAAGCCTTGCTGCAAAGCAGTGTGTATTAGATTAGGCAACGTACCATTCTCATGTGGCCCCAAGTCCTCAGGCTGACTCAGAATGCAGGCTACAGTAAGCTCACATCAGTTTGCAAATGGGCGTGCACATACACTCACAAGAAAAAAAAAAAAAAGAAAGAAGAAAGATTTCAAGACCAATGTGCAAATGAATCCATCAACCATGAGGTAGGAAGAACTGAGATTTGCAAGATCAGGGATGAGAATCAGTCCCTGAGAAGCAGTTGGGAATAATTAACAGGAAGATGGAGCTTACAGTGTGGGGAGATCAACATCAGACACAGTCAGAGAAGGGGTGCTGTGAAGCCCCAAATTTATAACAGATGCTTCTTTTCAGAGGCAGCTCTTTAACTGAGATATGTTAAACATTGGAAAGGTGAGACGTATAATGTGGCACAGGTATTTATGAAATAACTTCTGTCACAGCGATTTGAACAACTTTTTTTCCTATGATTTGAATGCAATACTCATTTCAAAGTCAATACAACTCAGATACCAATACCTGGCTTCAGTCATATACCCCAAGATAGCTGGTATTCACATAATCACATATGCGTTGTCCAATGCAAGCATATTTGCAGCATATAAGTTATTACCTTCTATCTTTCATTCTATTCTGATTACATATAAACCACCGATAATATTTATTACTTTTTCCCTTAAACTTTTCAAATACTACTTTGGAAAGGGAGAAATTTTGTTTGATGAAAGGCTACAAAGACAAAAATGTGCTTGCTACAGATATGTAAAAGATACTATTCTACTTTGCCTCCTATCAGTTTATTTTTTTTTAATTTAACTGTTCAGCTTTGGCTGCAGAATACAACATAGATTGTATTACTGATACATACTATTCCCTGTGTAATTTCCTGTGATGTATGTAAAAATATTAACTAATCAATTTATGTGTCTCTGAGATTGATTACAGATTATTTTCTCCAATATACCTGGAGAAAAAAATTGATGCTTGAAAGAACTTGGCTAATATCATAAAATATTTCTAGAAAATTATATGCATTGGAATTCAGAAGTTGCTATGACTCAATACTTTAATAAGATTTTGTCAAAACCAAAACTCTTTTTACTCATCGTATTTTCATTTTCATGTTTACAGGACTTTTAGGAATGGACAGATCAAATTGCACATATTTATATAAATGCACCTTGGCACTGCATATACACATTTGGCATACAATTATAAACATAAATAATTATCATACTTGTTAAAGATCTATTTAAGTCTTCCAGTTGGACAATGTTAAACTGGTTGGTCTTTTATTGAAATTAATTTCTCTTCTTCACAGAGTAGAAAAAAATCTACTTCATATATTTATCATAACCACAGCAATGGCATCTGGAACTTTAAGACTTTACTTTTTGTGAGCATCTTCATTACTTTTTGTGCTGATTAAATTGGGTATAATAGTGAGAACATACCTGACTTCACTTAAGCAATTGGGGAAACAGGACAAATCTAAAGGAAGAAAATGTTTGTAATATACAAGCTTGGATGGAATCAGCTAAGAAAAGAAAAATAGAAAATCCCCAGCAGCCTTCCTAGAGATTGTTTTTGAATGATCTGCATCTTTTTTTTTTTTTAATTTTTAATCTTTTTTAATTCTAACTTTAAGTTTACATCACTGAAAATCATCAACTTTGCTGACATACACACCAATCACTTACTTTACAGATGCTTAAGAACAAGAAATATCACTTCAAACCAAAGCAAGGTAAAGCAGATGTTTTGCAGTACTCACCTTAGGCACCCTGTGGCATTGCGCAGCACCTGTGATGAATGGAGCTGTATTTTATGATCATCCTGGAGTGGAGAGTTTTCCCATCCAGAGTGAGGGATGATCACTGCATTGGTCAACACTGCGAGGGCATCTTGGATGATTGGCATTTTCAGTGCATCACAGGAGGACAGATTCCAGAGAACTCCTACAAAGAAATAAAAATACTAATAATTAACATTAAAAAAAAAAAAGTTTAAATAGTTTTTGTATTAAAAAACCCAAACCAAAACAATATATTTCACAGCATTGGTGTGCTTAATTAGGCTGTTTCTGTCAAGAATAAACCAGACTACATGTAAACAGGTTGACTGATACATGCACACTTTTGCAGTGGGAATACAGCTTTGAATACCCAACATGTAGTCAGAGCAACACTGGAAATTTCTCAGAGCTAAGCCTAAAAACTGAGCAGCTGGTAATGATCTAGGCCTACGCAGGTTGTGAAGCACACATGAAATAAGGAGTATCACAAAGAACTTTTTAGGGCTTGGTCTTCAGATATCTTCTTTCTAAGTAAAATTAATAAAAACAAATAGTAGAAAACAGGTTCTGATTTATACTAAAATTTTCACTGTTGATAAATACACACTGAGAGAACTAAACCTCCACCCTGTGATCTTCAATGTAATGCAAGTAACTGTCTAGGTTAGTTGGTACTACAAGCAAAAAGACTTCCCCCACACCCTGATACAGCAGTATGGTATTATCCAAGCCTTCAAAAAGTAACTTTTTTATTTTTTAAATATTTTACTACACAAATGTACAGACAACTATTGGTTTTATACAGAGACAAGCTTAATGGTGCAACTCACAAGGATATTTATAAAAGTTTAAAAAAAACAAACCCCCTTCTCCTTCAATTCATAATGTGTCAAAGAAAAGGAAGAGAAATCAAGAGCCAAAGCATGATTTCTGCAAAGATCAAGGTCACTGCAGATGTGTATTACAGAAAGCAGGCAAAAAATTGTTGGGAGCAAAAGACACCCTGCTTTCCACTACTATGTATATATTTGTGTATTTGCTGAGAAAGCACATTTGATTTTTGTGCTGTGCCAAGAGCCTGCTGCTGCAGGGCAGCTACTAGTGCTTGGGGAAGCTGGAGGGCAATATGTGGTTCTGAAGAACCAATGGTCTTTATTTTAGGCCGGTATCCTTGTAGGAGCAGCTGGAAGAGCAAGCCTGCCTTTTCATCACCCTCCCCTGGTCAACACCTGTCCTCTTCTCTAGAAACCAAACTTAGTCCTCCCTAGTCTCCTTCCAAAATGACAGTACCTTGGCCCCATACCTGACCTTGAGTGGCAAAAATGAGTTTTGACTTTATGTCTATCAAGTGTTCAACCAAAGGAGAAAAATCATTATCATCATCATTGTATATAGGTTGTTACAAGTATGAACATTACAAGAAAGTGCAAGTGAGTGGTAGGGAGTGGAAAATGTTTAAGGAAGACCTTAGGAACATGGAGTCAGACATTTATAAATATAAGCAGCAAGAACACCACTTGCTCAAGGCTTTCTTTAGCATTCTGTGGTTTGACAGAGCAGTGTAATTAACAGGAATCAACCTACGTTTTTGGGTTTCCCTTTAAAATTAACTGCAGTTATACAATTTCATGTTTAAATTATTTTATATGGAACTGTCTGCAAAGATGACTGATTATGCAGTTTAATGGAAAAAAAATTGATCAGCATTCTAATAAAACAACCACATTAAAATAATCCACATAAGGCAGAGAGACTTTACCTATAGACCAGAAAAAAAAAGCAGAAATAAGAATACTGTTCTTATTTTCATTTAAGAATTGCTAATTTTTAAAGAAAAGAGCCTTTGTTTAAATTTTGTTCTGAATGTCTTTTTGAAAAGGAATTCCACATTTAAAGGACCTTCATAAACACATTTATACTCATTTTTCATGACCTGTTCTTGTCAAGCATTATTGGTACATCTTCTATTATTGAAATACCTAGCTTTTTGCTGGTTTTAGTTAGTAAAAACAACAATGTGGTTGCTTTTTTTTTTTTTTTCTACATTTATCTAGACAGACATAAATGATATGCATGGTATAAAAGCAAAGATTCAGAATGCAAATCTTTCCCCTTTTTGGGTTTAACTTAGTTCTTATGCAAGACAAGGTGCTGCACCTTTGTGAAGAAGTCCTGTTTTGAAAGTGAAGCAGCAGAGTGCTTTGATGGCAAAAAACCCAGTATTTTGGGCTTCAAGAGCTAGTCATGAACTCGAAAAGCAGAAAAGAATATAAAAGAAGTGAACACAAGAGACCTGTCTAGGAAAATGCTTAAAAATGTGTATGTCTACAGTATTTTCTATTCACTTCAAGTTCTTGCTAATTAAAAGCAAACTCACATAAACACCATGGTAAGTTGGTACTGAGGAACAGTGGAGATGCCCAGAAATATTATCTAAGCCCTCCTTCTCTCTGGTTTCACAAACCGGAAATTAAACCTTTGGAGTAAGAGTCTAATAGGATCACCAGACTAAAACAGCTATAATTCTACCTTCTCCTAAAATGTTTTGAAGTCAAGGCAGAATCAAGCAAAATGGCACTGCCCAGTAAGCCTGGTGCCAGCTTCAAAATTTTTGCTCCTCACAGTTTTAAGGTGTGAGATAATCTTCTTCCACCCCAGAACAACGAGTTTTATCTAATTTTTAAGACCGAATACTACCGACCACATGAATGAAAAAAGCCACCAATTTTCTTCTGAGAAGTTAAAATTTATTCTTACAAGCAGTAAGTCTGCTACTTGCTGAGGTTGGCATTCTACAAGCCTCATTGTTACCTTCCTTAATTAAGGATTTGCAGTTATGAAAGGGCACTGGCAATTCACTTCCCATTGTTTGGGATGAGGATGACCTGGAGCTAGATTTATGTGGGGTCTGAGATGATGACTTTGCAGGAGAGAGTGACAATAAAATAAATCTTTTACCCAAGGCACTTTGCATTATGAAACTACTTGTTCACCACATGACTATGAACACATTTTTCAAGAATGCACATATGACATACACTTTAAGACTACAGTAAAAAGCTGGTTACTGAGACATTTGACACCTTACTCTGAAAGCCCTGACTGAACTGGGTTTCTGAACACAACAAGCAAATCTGCCAACAGCCTCAGAGGTGTGTTGACTGCCCTCTAAAGAATCTACATGTCATCAGACGCTCCCAGGAAGGGAAGGAACTGGACTCACCAGTGACTCTTGATAAAAGGTGGGACTCAGCCTGCTGTATATGTATGGGAAGAGAGCTATTAACCCAGCAACTCACTAGTCCAACTCAACAGTTTAGCATTTGCAGACTGACTCTCGTAAGAGATACGAAATAAAGAATAAATCAGAGTTGAACATCTCTTACTTAATCACTTGCATTCATAGTATATTATCTCCTTCTCTCTTTTAAAGCTGTGAGGCATTCAGAGTAGGCATTTTGTGTCCCCATTTGCAGATCACTTTAGATTGTATTGGATGCTTTGCAGAAAGAGAAAAACAGCTACACCAGATTGAACATATCTCTATTCACAGGTTAAAGTTTTTCACCCTTACATATAACAACTTGAAATACAGTGAAAAAGCATCTTGCAATCCCATTTTAAGCTTAAAACTGAGGAGAAACTGGTATTGAAAGTATTCAGTTGGTTCCAGTTGGAAGATGGATTTTGGATCGGAGTATCAATTACCAGTCTAGCAAATACCAGATGAAGGACTTTTTTAGAGGAGTGTACAGGAACGCTTGCTGTCGAGATCTTACTGCATCAAGTTACATCTTCTGGAGTAGCTTATCAGAGGATATGTGTCTGCTATGGTCAACAGGTTATTTATCACATTAAATGTAAATCACCTTTTTTAAGAAGGTCTTTCACAGACAACAACAATCAAATTCAAAAAGTGGTTATAAATTTGGAAGAAATTTGAAGACAATTTGTAATTGTCCTTCTAAAAGACATAACTGCACAGTTATAGTTCATAAAGAAAACTGCACATAGATTCTAAAATCTATTAAGGCAATTTAGGTTTGTTGCCACTGGAAGAGGGAACTGAGAGAACAGAGAACCACAGAAGTTTTTATTTAACTTTCTCTTAGACAAACTCCAGAAAATTGAAAATAGGACAAACCCTTTTAAAAGCACAGTCCAGACTGATGAGATGTTACTACTACTAAACAGACAAAGCCATACTTTCAGCTTAGAAACAGCAGTCCTTCATACATAAATTACTTTAAGCTATCACAATAGATACCACATCACTTACCCTAAAGAATCAGAGCAAAATATTTATAAATTTAATAGAGCAGTCTCAGTCAAAATGTCATAATGTCTGAATCATGCTGTAGCTAAAACTCATCCTGATTAAACACTTCAATGCATTTTTTCCAGTGCTTTAGTCAAACTGGTACTCACATATGTATATCTACAGCCAGATATAACTGAAGACCTGATAACCACATGCTATCCTTATTCCATTCAAAGTTGAAAAAGCAGAGATCATAGACTTCTATGCAATGAATATTATCCTAGTAAGGGAGCACATGCAAAATCAGGGAAGTCTAACCAATTATTTAGTGCATGATTTAATGCTAACTCAAATCATGACTTTTATATGTATAAACAAACCTCCAAGAACAACTTAGACTACAAATATAAATGGAAATCAAGAAACTAGACAAGTCATCTTTTCCAAAAAGCATTACCCCTACCACACTGCCACTATACATATATTTTACTGTGCTGCAAAAGATGAACTTGCCAAAATAAATGATATGATAAAGAGATTGTAAGTAAATGAATATTATAAGGAGAAACAAGACTTTGATTCTTCTCAATAAGGGATGTTTAAGTCAACCTGAAATTTATATTATGGTTTTGCTTATTTAATATTCTTTGTAAATATAAAAATCCAGGGTCTTTCAACACATCCAGGTTTTTCTTTTCCATCATAATTCAATGGTTCGGTCATGGACTGATGCAGAAAACCATTTGAGACTGCTGGGAGGTTGCATCCCAGGAAGAGTGAACAGAGCATTGGCAGGCTTTTTTGTTTATATGCTGAAGGCACAGGGATACTACAGGGAGTCTCCCTCATGAACATGACAATTAAGATTGAAATCTAAGTGCTAAATACTCTGCACAGAAGCCAAGCACAAGGGATCTTTTGCTGGAGTCTTTAGGAAAAGCATTTTCTACCCCGAGCTCTCAAGTGCTAGAATAGTCATTTGCTGGCAGCGTTGGCACTGGGAGCCCCCACTGTAACTGTAAGGCTGCTCTGCAGAGCTGGATCCACTCCCTGGCAGCAGATGTGGGCTCCCAATATATTACAGAGCTTCTGCTGCAGATATGTTGAATATCAGCTACAACATTTCTTAATATAAAGTGCAATAAGACTTTACAACCAGCTCAACCGTCAAGGTGAGGAACTGGCTTGATAACAGATTTTCTGTAGGAAACAAAAAGTGGCTGATTTGAATTCTGGCACCTGAACAACTCACAGCTCATAAGGCAGCTCCTTAAAAGAACACCGTGAAAATAAGTTTAAAATTGGCATAACAGATAAGGAATTTTCACCAATTTTCTTGAAATACTTTTTTATTTGGTGAGTGAATACCTATGCATGCCTTCCTTTAATTCACTTATTTACATGCAGAGGTGGTTTTCTATCTGTGTATAAGCTGATGTAGGAAAAGTCCACATTGAGAAAGACCAGCTTTCAGTAAAAGTCATAACAGACAAAAACTTAGGGAACACTGAGGAAAGCTGCAGTGAAAAGAATTTTTTTCCCTTTGGAAACATTCATAGCCTTACAAATTTAGGAAGAAATTCTTTACAGAGAGGATAATCAGGCATTGGAATGGGCTGCCCAGGGAAGCGGTGGATGCTCTGTCCCTTGAGGTTTTTAAGATGAGACTGGATGTGGCACTTAGTGCCATAGTCTAGTAACCATGGTGGTAGCGGATCAAAGGTTGGACTTGAAGATCACAGAGGTCCTTTCCAATCCATCTGATTCTGTGATTCTATGAAAAGCTTCCACAGAGGAGAAGGATTACTGTGGTTGGGTTTTTGTTGCTTATTTACAAACACAGTTTGATCTTGACTACATATAAGTATACATTACATATGGTATAAAGAATATAAACATTTCCTCTGAAAAACTAACTTTTTCTTTCTCAATTATTGCTCTTTTCATTTCAAAATTACATCTCCAAAATTACAGATTTAATTAAAACAAAAAGGAGGGACCAATTTTAATATTGCTTAAAACTAAATTCTGTCCAAATGCTATTGCATTACTAAAAAAGTCTGTATTCATCTCATGGGACTGAATTTTTGACCTAAGGTTGCTCCTCTCTTTCTGCTGTACACTTCAAATTAACACATAAGGAAGAACTGTCAGACAAGAAAATTAGACAGCTATTAGATTTCATGTTAAACAGTAGAGGAATTACTACAAGAGTTGATTTAAGTTACTGTGGAAAGTTCAGTGGTTCCTGCCTAACTTGCATTCTAGCTGATAAAATTAAAAAGGTCCTATAAGACACAGAAGCCACACCAAAAGCAATTTATCCTAAGTGAGAGAAATGCAGAAAAATATAAATCAACTGCTTTCAAATAAAACTTTATCCTAATACATGACTAACAGCAATACCATTCCCAATTAAATATTTATTAAAAAAACAAAGAAATCAAATGAGGATGGATATATGAATGTAAAGATTTTTTTTTTCAGTGCTTACATATTTTACTGAATAATTCTTTTCTTGCACCCAAAATCAAAATATATGTTTGATAACAGATTTTAATACAGACAATAAAAATTCTATACTGAAAGCTGATCATTAAATTACATCTCTGAATACAAAACTCCTTTTTTATAAGAACCAATTAGAAAGTTAGTCCTATCAATAAAGTTGCATCTATGTGCAAAATTAAAGACTCAGTGTATAGTTGCTAAAAAAAGAAAAAAAAAAACAACACTTACTAGTCAGATTGTTACCTAGGAAAAAGATAGCACTGAAAATAGGATTATCTGGGATGGAGAAATTGAGGTTGTCCTTTGAGCTTAAAAATACTAAATAAATTTTTAAAGAAATAGTGTTCATAGAGAAAAAAAAGTAATTTGATCATAGACTGAACGTTTCACCATATCCTTAAACTTTCATTTTGCAAAAAAAAAAAGTGAAACACTCTGATCTGTTTCTAAACAAAATTATATAGCTTATATATTTAGAATATATAAATTATATTCAAAATATAATTTAAGTATTTTGTGTTGGAAATTGCAAACATATCAAAGTGGTTTTAAACTGCAAACGTTTTAATACTCCATCATCTAGGCAAGGGCATCAAAATTATATGTCCACTTGAATTTTTCCAAAGGATGACTTGCTGAAAAAGTTCGATGCAGCTGTTATGTTAAACCATATGCTGCAACAGATGTCCTCTATTTATCACTCCAGATTACCTTGTTTGATATTTCCTCTTAAACTTAAGATTTGACCAAAGTAAAAAAAAAAAAAAAAAAAAATTATGGAGTATATTAACTTGCAAAATATTAAATCAGTTTCACTGCCACATGAATCAAAACAACTTGAATGAATTTTTCATAGAAGATGCATCTTACTGATTGTACAAGGGAAAAATAGTTAATTCCCATTTAGAGAAAAAAAGGAGAGCAAAAAGGGACCACCTTGGGTCTTGTGCTGGGACTGAGGGTGATAAATGCAGGACAAGTGAATGGGAACTTGCCTATGAAACAGGGAGAAGGAAGCAGCTGTGATGGGAAAACTGATGAAACCATCCACAAGTAGATCCATAAGAGACAGAGGAGAGGGACTCCTGTGCCAGGGCCATACCACTGTTCCCAGTCCTCGGCACCCTATTGACTTGTTCTGTGTCTCCCCTATTCGCATCTGGGAAACACGTACTGTGAATCTCAGGAAGGTGTTGTATTGTTATTTAACAGTATGTTCCCTTTTACCTATAAAAATTCTTTGGATGTAACACCTTAAATGATAAATTGGATCCCCAGCCTGTTGCGAAGAAAGCAGGGCAGAAGATTTGAGAATGCATTTATTTTAAAACCTCTCCTTATTTAACTGGGAGCAGCAGGGGGTGAAGCAGTTAACCTGATAATTCAGAAAAACTTGAGAATGGATTTCCACGAAGACAACAGATTCTATCAGTGGGTTTTCCCATTTTCAGAGCCAAATAGTGACAACATATTGAGAAACAGGACAAAGACTGTCTTATAATTAGACAGTAAATTGTAATAGATTTGGTGTAAAATGATCCAGTTGAACTGTCAATATTGTTTGCCTAAGTGTTATTTGATAAGACAGCATCATTTCTGAAGCAAAATTACACAATTTATTAAATTACTTTTAGATTTGCTGTTGTCATGCTCAGGCTTGGCGAATGAAGATTTGAGAAGGGTTCTACCCACGCTTGCTACAAGCACGTTGATGGCTAAAAAGGCCAATGCAAGATAGACAAGTCTGGTTGCAGAAGGCACAGCAGAAAGATTCCCCAGGTGATATCAACAAGACGCGATTCTTTCTGTGTTGTCTTTTCTCCTCGAGGGTGATCCTGCGTGTGTTCTCAAAAGCAGCAGCAGCGTTATAGATGGTGTGTCTCCAGGCCTCCCGATTGGAGGCCAGGGTAGACCAATGGTGGTGATCAATATGGCCAAGGCTGAGGGATTGTTTCAGGTAGTCCCTGTATCTCCTCTTTGGGGCTCCTCTCTTGCGGCAGCCAGTGGCAAGTTCCCCATAGAGCACGATCTTAGGGAGGCGATGGTCCTGCATCCTGGAGATGTGCCCTGCCCAACGCAGCTGTGTTCTCAGCAGCATGGCCTCAATGCTTGGGACTGCTGCCTGTTCAAGGACAGACGTGTTGGTCACATAGTCAGTCCAGTGGATGTTTAGGATTGTACGGAGGCAGCGCTGATGGAAGCGTTCTAAGAGATGCAAGTGGTGCCGGTAAATGACCCATGATTCAGATCCATATAAAAGAGTAGACAGTACAATGGCTCTGTAAACACTGATCTTTGTACTTTTCTTCAGGTGTTTGTTTTGCCACACTCTTTTATGGAGTTTACCAAAAGCTCTGTATGCCTTTGTTAACCTTTGTCTATTTCTGCATCAATCTTACCGTCCAAGGAGATGATGCTTCCCAGGTAATTAAATTGTTGAACTGATTTGAGCTCTGTTTCACCAACAGAGAGATGGGAGACTTCCTGACGTGCAGGCTGACAGAAAACTTCTGTCTTCTTCAAGCTGACTTCCAGCCCAAAAAGCTCAGCAGCCTCTGCAAAGCAGGATGTTAAATGCTACAGAGCTACTTCTGTGTGGGCGACGAGGGCATCGTAGTCAGCATAAAGCAGCTCACGGACAAGATGATTTAAGGTCTTAGTGTGGGCCTTCAGTCGCCTTAGGTTGAAAAGGCTTCCATTGGTACAATATCAAATGTAGACACCGTTTTCTTCATTGAGGTCTGCTGTGGCCCTTTGGAGCATCACGCTGAAGAAGATTGTGAATAAAATTGGTGCAAGAACGCAGCCTTGCTTCACATCACTGGTTATAGGAAAGGGCTCAGAAAGTGCATTGCCATATCTGACTTGGCCGCACTGCTCCTCATGAAGCAAGATGATCATTTTAAGGAACATGGGGGGACATCCTAAATGTTCCAAAATCTGCCACAGACCTTCTCTTCTCACAGTATGGAAAGCCTTGGTGAGATCAACAAAGGTAACATAGAGTCCTTTGTTCTGTTCTCTGCACTTCTCTTGCAGTTGTCTGAGAACAAATACCATGTCTGTGGTACCTATGTTGGCTCGGAAACCACATTGGCTTTCAGGTAGAAGTTCTTCTGCTATATCAGGTATTAATCTGTTCAAAAGAATTCTTGCAAGGATTTTACCAGCAATGGAGAGCAGAGTAATACCTCGGTAATTTGAACAATCTGATTTATCTCCTTTCCTCTTGTACAAGGTGACGATGACAGCGTCACAAGGGTCTGATGGTAGTTTGCCTCATTCCCAGCAGCGCACCACAAACTTGTGAAATTTAGCATGGAGTGCTTGGCCACCATGCTTCTAGACTTCAGGTGGGATTCCATCAATCCCAGCTGCCTTGCCAGTTTTCACCTACTGTATGGCCTTAAGAGTTTCTCCCGGGGTGGGGGGGGATCTCCAATTCATTTTTCACTGGTTGTTGTGAAATGTACTGAATTGCTGAATCTTGAACTACACAGCTGGTACTGAAGAGAGTCTGAAAGTGTTCATTTACATATGAACCATAAATAGGATGTGTTTTGTATGACTCTGGAATTTCATGAAGATGTCATAGCCTGTAGGTTTTAAATCAGTTTCCCAACAACATACTGGTGTAAACTGTACAGGCTTTCACCTTCCTGTTTCGCAAGGAAAATGATTACAAATATTTGATGCCTCTACAGTAAGTGGTTCCCCATTGGGTTCACGTGAAGACTTTAAAAACTTTCTTAATTCCTGCCCTGAATTTGGAAATCACTTCCACATTTCTAGAAATGATGGCAATATTTTCTGTAGGTGATGCTAAAATTTAAAATTTAAACTGCCACACTGTAGAATCATAATGTAAAGTACAACAGCATTCCTCTTTATATGGTTCTGACTTCTTATAGCATATCCAGTGAAAATGAAATGTCAGCTTATTAGTCTGGAGAAGCACAAACAGGTACATTAAGTACTTTCTGAAAATTATAAAGATGCAATAGAGATCTTTGTAGAATTTTGGTAAAACCTTAAAGTAACTGATGACTGGAGTGGAAAAAACAGAGCAGCCATGCAGCCCACTAACCTGTCATTGCCACTGCCAGTAACAGGCCAGAGGGTTTGTACTACCTTGGTGAAGCTGAGTTGCTTGAGGTTGTGTTGGGGCACTTGGACCTTCAGCTTGATTAAACTGAGCAGCTGCTTCTGCAGACCAGGGTAACTTAATTCCTTTTGCTTTTGTTTACCTTTGATAATGGTGTAGCATAAATCTAATTTTATCAAGGCAGCAGTAACAAGTAGTTTTTCTTAGTTCATCAAATCCTTGGTTTCCTTTTTTCCCCGTAACAAGACTTCAAATGTAACAGCAAGGAACCATTAACTAGCCTATGGTAAGTTTTGGCTGTGAGATTAAATGCATTGTTGTTACAGCAATCTGAGACTTGCAGGGGATTTGACAGAGCGTGTCATTTTATATGAAATTCTCATTGGCTCACAAAATTCAGGGCAGAGGTTGAAAAAGACTTTGCTTAAAATATCTCAAGCAAACAGAGGGAGTCAAACTATTATGAAAACTTGGGAAAATGAAAAAGCTTTTGTACTTGAAGAAAAAAATACTGTAAAAACTGTAATATGCAATTCCTCATTCCACCACTGGTTTCAATTCAGAGTAAACAGATAGGAATTTTCAGCACACAAATAATGTTGTTAATGTTAAAACCAGCTTTTATTTAAAACACTAATTAGAAGTAAATTAGGTGAAAATATTTGATCAAGTTTTAAAATTGACTGCGGTACGATATTGTACTTGCAATTACATCAATTTAGAGAAAGAGTAGGAAATATTTATTAGAGCTAATACCCTTCAAATCTACATTTTGAATGAAAAGCATTTAAAACACACAAGCAAACTTTAGTGCCTAAGCAAGTAATTTGAAATTTGTGAATCTCATCCTAAATCCATTATTTAAAAAATAATTACACTTAAACTCTGTAAGTTACCTGCCTCTGTGTTTGGTAAGTTTCTCCAAACACTTGTTTAAAGTTATTACAGAATTCGCTTACGTGCAGAGGAGACACTAAGCAAGAAATGAATGAACATATTTTCTTGCCAAAATCAAACCATGCACTTCTGAAAGCAGTGTTCTGTGCTAGCAGTTATCCACCTCTATGCTTAACCTTTCTAACTTCCTTGACTTGACAGGACAGAGTGATCAGATACTGGAGGCAGAGGAGAATCTAATTCACAGAGCTGCATCTTAAGAGGCAGTTTGTATACATTCTGCATTTATCTCGTCTCCATTTTCTTTAACTACACAGTTATCAGCCCAAAATGATACTTGGCAGCCTTACTCTCTTAGGTAAGCATATAATGAACCAAACTTAAGCCAGCCTTGTAGCAGCAGCCTTACTATGGTTATGCTATCATGACAATTTTTCATGTTGTCTGTTTGAAAAAGTTAGTGATAGCCACGATATGTATCTGAACCTAAACCACAGAACTTTATAATCTAATTTGCACTTAATGTAATGCTAAAATCCTCACTTTGGTTCCAAAAGCAACCACTTCATCCATTTATTTTCCTTTCTATCTTTTTATATTACATATCGAAAGCTGTTAATTAATCAGGCCTTTCACTGGCCAAGTAGCCTTATACTTGCATTGCTTCATTACAAAAGCTGAATACAACTAAGGAATGGGATATTTAATAGGATCAATACTGGAATATCTAATATAAACCTGCAAAGAAAAGGATTATAATAGATATTGTAAGAATTACATCAAGGTTAAATGCTGTAAGAATGCAGCTCATGGAAGAGTTTGATTCTTCTTTACTTAAGTCTGTGGCAAAGTCACCTCTGAGTGGGATAAAACAGCCTTACTTATTTTCAAATCAAATTTCCAGAGAGCAATAGGGTTACAAATAAGTGCCACCTCTAAATGAATGTTTATATCACAATAAAATTTCACATCTGTGTTTACACACTCCAGTAGCTAAGCTAATGTCAAGGGCACTTTTGCAGAAAATTATTAAATTGATAAACTGCTTCAAGATCCCAAGTACTAAATAGTCAACCCTTTGCCATAATATATGATTTACTATACAAAAAGTCACTAGTGTAATACCTTATGAAGTCAATTAGAAAATAACATCACAAATAGGAAACAACTGCAGGCCCGTAATTTTGATTTTGGGAACCCCCCCAAGACAAGAATTGCTCTTGTACTAGGAAGTTAAAAATTCTACAGAAGTGGCCAGAATTACCTAAGAAAATGAAATAAAATTAAACCTTCCACTGAAGTAAACCAAAAAGTCCATTTAAATAGAATACTCCCTTAAACGTGCTTTACATATCACTGCAGGCTCACTAACTTGCAACTACATAGATTAGCAAAGACACATACAAGGCTCAAAGGGACCCTTCTGGAGTTTCTTGACTAATCTGCCAATAATTTATGCACATACTAATAAGCAGTATGTAATCAAAAAGGAGGTTTCACCTGCAGCAGTTAACTTAAACCAGATAGTTATAAGGTGGACAACATGTAATTGCTTCGAATAACATGGAAAGACTATCAATAAGGTTATAAATTCCTTATTATAAACATATGGCAACTACTAAAACTGGAACAGAAATGTAAAACGACTACATAATAATGTTGCATCACATGGGGTGACAACAGAGGAATAACCAAGCCACAGATGAAATTAACAACAACACTAATGTATACTGGAATCCAAAACCTGGGAAGTAAATGAAATTTTTTTTTGTCTAATCTGACTGTGGGTCAAAGCTATTTGGACAACTAGTGCTTTTTTGAGAGAAACATTTTGTACAAAACATAGTATTTTGCAAGCATGGAATATATGCTTTTTATTCCAGTGAACAAAAATGTGAATGAAATACATAGAGTCAATATGTACCCATCTGCAAATAGTATATAGATATATATACAATATATAGTATATTAGATAGTTTATGCTTTTTTCCATTTTTTGTAAATGTGATAATTTTTTAAATTTATACATTCTCAGTAGACAATAGTTAAATCTCTGACACCTTACTGTCAACCAAAATAAGCAGGAGGCTGGCTGCTAGCATAGGAAAAAATAATTTCTCCTGACATTATTTATAGCTATAGCTCTTTATCATTATATGCTTTCTAAAAATGAATTATCCAATTTTACTTTTCAATCAAAAATGATATGCACAGTTTGAAAACAGGTGAAACAGTCATAAGGGTACTCTTTAAATGGATTTTTTTTCTATTCAGCTAGCTTATTGTTCATAGGGAGAAACTGTTTTTCTAGTTGAGATGGATTTTGTTTGTAAACAATGAGAAGCATAGCAGTTTAAATAATTTTATCTGAGATAGATACCCAGTTATCCAATGGAGCTGATGGAACAGGGAGCAAGGATTGGTTGAATCACAGAATCATAGAATGCTCTGATTGGAAAGGATCTAGCAACAGCTGCTTGACCTCACCTTCTCCACAAGGCATTCATGGGATTCTTGTGTTATCCTTGCTAATATGTCACAGTTTTCATGTAATTTTTTTCCCTTGACAGCATAACAAATAGAAAGAATGCTAAAATAGAATTTCATGGAAGGGTTCATAATTAACTCGGGAAAGGCAAGAGAATCAGAAATCAGTTACTCATTTTCATTATTGCCAAGTTAAAACATTTCTTTCTACCATCTGCAGGATCTGTGCTAATTTTATACTGTGTTCTTGTCTATTTACATTTATTAGAAAAGTGTTAACATTTAATTATTTTAAAATCGAAGGCTTTTATTTTTTCCTATTAACATGAGCTACTGTGGGAACTAGTAGCAGAGAGCTGGGGTGAAAAGATGGCTAAGTTAAGTATGGCACATCCAGCTTACATCTATTTATTTTCATTTACAGACTGACCTACAGTCAACAAGGTATTGTAATTCTGGTTCTCCTTGAGTCTCTGGAAATTACCAGAGGCTGTAGCCATGCTGACATCTCTATTTCTATCAGAGTAGTTCAATTTCACAAAAATGTATCTATTCTTTTGTATACCTCAGTTTATCCACATTCTTCTAGTAAAAACCTGTGACTGTGGAATTATTTCTGTAAGAAAACTCTTTCCATATCTTAGGAAGCATTTCCTGGGCATTAACACCATCTAACTTTTTAACAGCCAGGCAGCACAGTTCCCTCATGGCTTTTACACGGGAACCTGCACTGAAACCATTTGCTCGACATGAGAGAGCCTTGAAGCTCTAATACTTTGCTATGCGGTTAAATTTGTGCAATCCAAAAACTGGAGCATGGTAAGGTTTTCAAGTATCAGCCCAAGACCTGTGCTAGTGAGGAGGAGAAAGACAAGATAAAGGAAAAAGTGAAAAACTCCAAAACTGTTTTGGAGAGATTATGCCAGAAAGAAGTATCTGGAAAAGAGGAAAAGCCACAAATGGTGCCAAAGGCAACCTTGACAATCAAGAAGCTACTGAGATAGAAAGCTAGTCTGCAGGTTTAAATACCCTTCCAAAGCCAGTCTTGAGATTGCTGGAAATATAAGTTATAATCTCCTTAGGGAGAAGCAAAAAAAAAAGGAAGAAAATGTGCACGTTTGAGGAAGGAACTTATATCAGAACTTTGGCTCTGTCGGGTGAGAGCTGCGTGGTACTTGGGGCAGGCAATGAATATTCACTGCTACCAGACAAATTGAGCTGCTGAAAAACTTCTCCTGCCCATATTTCTTCCCTTGCAGCTGAGTGCCTATTCAGAGTGATTCACACCTTCACCTTGCCACATTTCTGGACAGGTCATTTACACTTGATAGGCCCAGTTCCCCACCTGTAAAACCGAGATAATGACACTTCCCCACCTAAGAGAAGTGCTCTGAGGACAAATGCTGAAGGAGTATTTAGTGGTAGCAACATCAGAGCACGTATGAATTCCTAAGGCAGGAACTTTGTGTCCTCTCTAATAGTAACAAATAAGTGCAGGTTTTATATAGACAGGATGCACAATGAACATGAGAGAGAAAGGCTCAAGGTATTATGTTTACTCCCAAACCAGACAACAGCTATTACTTTCTCTGTATCTCTTTCAGGCTACAGTGACCCAACTGAAATAATCACCTTCCTGCCACCTCAGCTCAGGAAGGCTGATGGAAAGCATGAGGAACTTCTTTTATTTTTCCTTGTGCCTGTCCCCAAATCAAATCTTTCCATTACTGAGGAACCTGCTGCAGGAGCTAGCTTTCCTTCCCCAGAAAGGAGAGAAGGCAGGAATTGAGCTGGGGTAGCTGTCACACTACAAGATTTTACAAAAAAAAAAAGCAAAGGAGAACTGATTCAGATGCATGACTTCAGCCTGTTTCCTAAGAGATGCAAGATGAGAGTTGCAACCATGAGCCTTACTTTGAAAGGATATTTTGTAGAACACTACCACAACCAGGTTTGCATTTTGAAAGCAAGGACAAGTGATTTACATTCTGAAAGGTACAAAACAGGGCCAGGGCAAGCAGTGGCCTTCTGGGATATACTGGCTATTAAAAACAAACAAAAAACCCCAATATAAAACCAGAAATACCACTGACTTTGATTCCAGGCCTCAGGGTCACCATCTCACTCTTCTCCCCTTTCATACATGTCCCCCACTGCTGATGCTCATCATCGTGGGGAGCTGCATCTACCTGTATAAAGGCAGGTTACTGCCTACCATTGAAGGTAAGGACCTACTCCTCTTGGCAGTAACACTTCTAGCCCACACATTCTTTCTTTCTATGGGAATTGAGGAAAATTTAACAACACACTGTGCAATGGAATCAATGTAAATCATAGCCCCATATATTTTCTTAAAATGACCTAGTGACATTATGTGTTCCATTTACAGATGGTGTGGGAAGTGCCACTGTGACTGATGAGGTGTACTGCTGATGTTTATCAGCAGTTTGCCTCTTACTACTCAGAGTAAATAGGTAAAATGTTCCCTGGAGCCAGGACACCAACAACATAACCAAGAGACAAAAAAGGACGTTGAATCTGAAGTAGTGGTTACACTTTATTAGATTTGTCAGTAATTCTGTCACTCTACAGGAGGCATTATCTGAGCTCATGCAACCCAGTATCTCTGCCCTATTAATCCTGACTAACAAGTAGGAGGTGATAAGTGTTGCAACTAAGACACAAAATAAAACATAAAAATCTATATTTAATAAACACCATGCAGTTTATTCAGACACCCTCAAGGAAGGAACCTGGAGCCAACCAAAGGATGATAATCCTATCAATTGTATCCTAAATGAGGCCTGAAGAAAAGGTAAGTACAGAAGCATAGATAACATGTACTCTGATAATTCTGTGAGAGAAATAAGAAATTTTCTTACATATTTTAGTAGGAAAATCATAATGAAAATATAGGCACCGAAAATAGGATGATTAAAATATTTTTAAGAATTAAGTCACAAAGCGAAAAATAGAAAATCCCACCATTTAGCTTCTGTTGTGCATACTAAATAGGATATCTTAGGGACAAGGGGAAAAAAACCTCCAAACATTTCAGATCTGCCCTCTTTGACAGCATTCCTGTATTTCTGAACACCACTCCCACTCCCCTCTCCTTTGAATTTCATAAGAGAAAAAGTCCAAACAATCTTAAAAAGACCAGATTCTACTTTATCAAGAAAAGAAATAAACTTTCACTACCTGCATGCTCTGTGTATAGCATATTACATAGCATGGTACCAAATTTCAGAAAAAAAAGCTTCAGATGATGATGTCATCCACCTCTCCACCATAGTATTCCATTTTCCTATCAGAACCTCAAGAAAGGTAGAAAACCCCCAAACCAATCCTCCTCACTACATAGAATATAAAAGGAATGAGTAACAGCTTGTAAGTAAATTCAGTAAAATATAACTTCTGCATGAGCAGCCCTACACCAGACAGGATGGAGAGGATTCCCACCAGAACATATGGAGCACATCTGCAAGAACATTCATGGCAAACCAAGAATGAAGTGAACCAGAAATCATAGGCTTAAGCCATGCCTACATCTGTAAATTGTGTGATATTCAAAGCTATTCATACATTACATATATCCAAAAAGCTTGAAATTTTTTTGTTATGGGAAATAATGTGGTAATAAAGCAGTTACTGATGGAGTAAGTGGCATGCAGCACAGAACTGTGCTTGCAAGACCGATATACAGTTTGAACAAAAATACTGAAAGATTCAAACCTGTGACCAGTTCTCTGATTTCCAAATCTGTAGTCTTGCGGAGTAACCGTACTAATGCTGGGATACCACCACAGTTTTTCAGAGCAATTTTGTTGTCATCATTTGCCTTCCCATATACCAAGTTTCTCAAAGCTCCACAGGCACTACGGTGGACTTCTGTCATCCGATGGTCCAATAGGTCCACCAGTAATTGTATTCCGCCTTGTCTTCTTATCTGAAACAGGACAAAGTGATAATCATTAAGTCAGGGAATGAACAGTGGTATTAATAAATTCTATCCAATGAAATTAAGCTGTGGTTTATGCAGGCTGTGGGCCAGCAAAGGTGTGCTGGTAGCACTGCGACCCTGCTACATTACACTGCTCTGATTCCTTGTATTATTTTTTTCAGTGCCAACATAACTGTACAAACTGACAAACCAGAACCTCTGTAAAAGCAGTCAAAGTCAGCCAAGAGTGTTGCCTCATGAAGGTTTCTCATGGTTCATCAAGGTTTGTCTTGGCAAGGGTTTCTCCTGTGCAGGAGAAACATCATCTCCTTTAAGAGTGTAACACATCACAAGCTAGAGGAAAAATTACTAGACTATAGCAAACAAAAGAAAGCACCTAATGTCATAAAGTTTTTAGTAGTCCTGCCTTTACATTTAATCCCTGGGAATGTGAGCAACTACTCTCAGTAAAGATGTTATATCAACTGAATTGGGATGAGCAAAGATGAAAACCAAAGGAGGAAGTCTGCACTAACAGACGAGGATGACAAATACATTGTGGCAAGCTTGTTCTACTAAGATTGAGGGAGACCCTTCAGTGATGTAGGAACAGAAGCCTTATGCATACACAAGGTGGCCTACAAAAGAAATTTCTAAAGCGATATCTTATATATCTTATATAAAATATCATTACAGAAAAAGCACAAAAGTATTTCAGCAAATGATCAAGACGGTAAGAATACCAAGTACAATTTATTATAAAATCTGTTCCCAACAAATACATCTTTTTACTCTCTGGCACTATTTGTTCCTCAAACAGTAACCAGTCTTGAATCTAATTTTAAGAAGCCACACTGATTCAAAACTAACATCCAAGGAGTACAACATTTTAGCTTCAAGCAAGTTATACAGACATCTCTGTCAAAAATTTTCCCCATATGTATAGTTGGCTGAGGCCCAAAGCCAGCCAGGCACTTCAGCCGTCCATTTTACTTTTAAGACAAAAAAGTTTTAAAATATTTGTGAAGCTGTTCTTGCATGGGCATGTGTTCTGTGGTCCTGCAGAGGGGAGTCATACCGACGTACGGCATTTCATGGATCTTACACAAGGCAAAGTGCTGTGTCACGTGTTACAGTCACAACAACCCCATGCAACGCTACAGGCTTGTGGAAGAGCAGCTAGAAAAATGTCAGTTGGAAAAGGAACTGTCAAAAGCTGGCTGAACATGAGCCAGCAGTGTACTCAGTGTCAAAGAAGGTCAATGGCATCCTGGCCTGTATCAACAATAGTGTGGCCAGCAGGACTTGGGCAGTGGTTGTCTCCCTGTACTCAGCACTGGTGAGGCCATACCTTGAATCCTGTGTAAAGTTCTGGGCCACTCACTCCAAGAAAGACATTGAGGTGCTGGAGTGAGTCCAGAGAAGAGCAACCGAGCAGCAAAGGGTCGGGAGCACAAGTCCCCTGATGACAAGCTGAGGGAACTTGGGTTGTTTAGCCTGGAGAAAATGAGGCTCACAGGGGACCTTACTGCTCTCTACAACTACCTGAAAGGAGACTGTAGTCAGATGGGGGTCGGTCTCTTCTCCAAGTAGAATGGGGTAGGACAAGAGAAAATGGTCTTAAGTTATGTCAGGGGAGGTTCAGGTTGGATATTATGAAAAAATTCTTCACCAAAAGAGTTGTCAAGCACTAGAACAGGTAGCCCAGGGAAGTGGTAGAGTCACCATCCCCAAAGGTATTTAAAAGTAATGTAGATGTGTCACTTAATGATGGGCTTTGAAGTTAATGGTTGGACTCGATGACCTTAGAGGTCATTTCCAACCTAAATGGTTCTATGATTCACTGCAAATAAGGACTGGAAAACAATTCAGCTCTTGGGGTTCAAAAATTGAGCTATATGAAATTACTCACTGCTGAAACAGAAGTTATCTCTCTTTCTTCTACCAGTTTATCTGGCACATACTTGTTTTTTTAATAACAGGAAGACCAACAAATAAAGCACTTGTGTAGTCAAAAAGCATATATACCAAGATGTTACAGTGTTAAAATGTTTTAATGCCTATACAGTTACAACACAGCCTTGTCCTAAATGCCAAAATGCTAGTGTTTATATTTTCCCTTAAATAGGTACTATATGAGTAAGTCATGTCCAACTTCCTGAGCAACAGGCAGATCACCTCAAAGACTACAGTGACCAGCACTATGTGGAGAGTGCAGAGATACGAACGGACATTGGTAAAATATATCAATTTCAGGCAGAAAAGTTTATTCATCTTTTTGAGAATCTATGCTTCTGCAGCTCAGAGAAACCATGACATCTTTCAGATGAAACCAGATAAACAGGTCAAAGAGAAAAGGTGTTGTAATTTATCTCACTGGTCATAACTTTCCCATGTGAACAGGACAACTTGCAATGAATCAATTAGCTCATTTCCAAGCCAGGAAAAATTTACCAAGTTCATCTGGGAGAGGTGAGGGGTGAGGTTTGTTTGTTTGCTTGGTTTTACAATCTATCACCATTTAACCTTCATACGGAAATACGTTTGCTTCCTCTGCTAACCAGATTTTCAAAACCAGCCATTCTACACCAAGAGCCACCTACGTACAAAACAGATGACATTTACTAAATAGACTAGGAACAAAAATTTATGCATCAGTTTTACAAAAGGTGAATCAACCACTGAGTTTCACACTTCAACCTCTGAAAAGAAACAAGATCTGATAGAAGAAAGAATACAGTTAAAAAATAAATGAGTTGCCTGGTGTGATGAGTAATATCAGGAAAGACAGAATGAAAACATGCCTGCTGATCTTTGTGAATTATATTTTCAAAGCACAATATGTTGAATGAATATTTTAATTGCTTCACTACTAAAAAAAAATATTAAGAATGAGAAAAAAATATTACTTTGTAGCAAAAATCATTCTGCGTACTGCAGTTCATACAAAGACTCAAATGGCTCTGCCTCCTTTCAGAGGAACTGTGTCTATGTTTTTTTCCCCCCTCTCCCTCTTTGACACAACCAAGTGGCATCTCACGCTCCTCAGCAGTTTATGGATGCTCTCAGGTGATAGGCTTTGCTATTTTCTGCTCATTTCTAAGGGGAAATGTGTGGTTCTGACACATTCAGACTGTATTCCTGAGCTGCACCTTCCCTTTTCAGTTGTGGTAGCTGACAGCACACTAGTATTAAGCTCATGCAGCTCCTCCTCTCCCAGGAACCTGAAGTCAGCAGCAGACTGAAATGATTCAAAGATAGTTTCTTAAAAGCGAGAGCATTAAATATTAATCTAAAATGCATTTCTGTAAAAAAAAAATATATGGGTAATACAACAGAAATGAAACAGATGTTACATAACACTTTACATAACTTGAAAAAATTTTTAAATTTTATTGAAGAAAGATCCTATTCTTACCTGTGAAAGACATGATTTACTTTGCAAACTTTCTTTGAATTTCCAAGCTCAGATACTTGGCAGAGAAATTGTGTCAAGCAGGGAGAGATGAAACTGATTGCTCTCAACTGGGAGCACAGTTTCTGACGCTGTTTTTTATCTGGACTACTGTCTTGGTTTTGTTTTTTGTTTTTTGGTTTTTTTTTCAATAGCCCTTATTCACCAGAAGTCTCACCCCAGCTTTGTGTTTCCATCACATATCTATATAGCTGTTTAAAACTATATTCTCCAGCAGGTTCAACTATGCCTGACAAATTGTGAGACTGTGGTGAATACTACCAGAATCTATTTAAATTTATGGAAATAGAGGTAAAGGAAATGAAATTATTTGTTTGAGGCAAAGGAAATGAAACTATTTGTTCAAGTCTTTTAGGGAGTTAAGAGCTACAGCCTGGAGGACAATTCTGACCAAGAGAGTCTCCTGGGGCGGATCTCAGTCAAACTAAGTTAGTCACGGCTCCAATGAATTCAGCAGTGCTACTGCCAAATGTCTTCACCAATACCGGGACGGGTGGATAAACAGCAATTTGCACCAATGGGGCATCAAATCCCAAGCCCTCAAAGGACTTTTGATAGATAGTTCTGTCTCTCTCCTAAGTCAAGATGAAAAGAAAATTTCTCTATTTAATGTTTATTGACATATTCGTGGCTGCTGCCTTGTTTGATCTAGGAGAAAAAGAAAATAGAATATTGCCAGAGTCTGTTTCCTAGTAGAAATAAACCAACAGTAGAGTACCAAGTAGTCAGTAGATACAGGAGACCAACTCTATTCTCACAGAGTCCAACCCCAAAGTAGCCACTTCTGAAGTCAAACAAATAACCTTCAACTCTGGAGCACCACTGAGTTTGCCCAGTCATATATGACCATGTCTTGAATGCACTGTCCCCTTTTCATGCCATCTCTTCTCAAAATAATAAAAAAGAAGATCAGACTAGAAGTATTAACAATGCTGGGTCAATCTGTGTTGGGTTATTTCCTATTACTCTTAATTCATGGATACTGTCAATTTCTGAAAGTTATTTTCTTTCTTCTCACTAGAAATATTTTGTATACATCTTCGGAAAATGCTGTTAGAGAGCTGTTAAATAAAGAGCTGTGCTCTTTCACACCTGGATTATGGAGCGTATGGCAAACCCTATCAAGATCAGGAAGCTCAGCATGTATAAGTCTGAATTCATTGTTCAGCTTTACTAATAAATCAGGAATCTATTCCAATCAAACTAAAAACTGACAGAACAGAAATTACATGATTTTTGCCACCAAAAAAAAAAAAAAAAAAAAAATCCATGGCAAGCAGAGAGCTGCTCTCATCTGATGAACCACGTGTTCTTTTACCAGGACATTTTCAAATTTTCCTTTTAAAGTTGGCTCTCTGCCATTAATGCCACCGTCTACTTGTTGATCAGAAGCACTTGCTCTTGTCAAGTCCCATGATGCCATGACACAGACAGACAGGACAGGAAGAGGTATCAGACTTTAGTACACAGGTTGAGGAAAGTGCACTCATGTCAGCTTGAAGCCAGAGTTTTCTCCTCTAGTATCACATGAAAGTTTTTTGCACTACATCTGAGAAGGTATTGGTACCCACACAATGAAAATAAAAAGTGAATTTGGACTCAAGAAGGGGTTTAGGTCAGTACTGGAAGCAGTGATAATTATGTTCCCAATAAGGACAGCTTGGGTATCTCATGTCAAGATCCTCTGAGAAATATAATTTATCAGTTTCAAGGCTGACTTTTGTACTGGGTTACACAAAGACTCTTATTCACCTTTTTTTTTTTTTTTTCCTTTTCTCCAAATATGCCTACTAATTTAGACTGTGGAGAGGGATTTAAGATAAGGGTGGTACTCTTCTAGGAGAAAAATGTATCCACCAGTGTGAAAAGACTGGAAGGCTGATGACTCAGAGGGTGTGCAAGCTGTCACCTCAGGCTAAGAGCTGGGTATTGTTTCCTTGCCCTAACACAAATAACTCATCTGCCTCAGGGAGACATCAGGACAATTCACTCACATGACCTGAAGATATTCATCTCTGCTGATGGCCATAATAGATCCACCTGTGCTTAGAAAGTGTCAAAAACTCTTGAAAGGTTCTGTGATCCAGTATTAATCATCCAGTGAAGAACTCCCCATCCCAGTGGAGGTATCAGAGGCATTTCCACCTACTCTGAGCCCAATAAAAGACCACACAGACTTCATCAGGCAGGTTCAAGGTCTCCTTCCCTTACTCCATGGGACTTCTACCACCCAAGCCTCTACTGCCACCTCAGCGGATCAGGATTACAACCACCATCAGTGACCAGGTCTCATCACTGAATCCAGTGGGTGTCTTGTGCCTGTGCCAGCACTGCAGCCTCACTCCAGCACTGATTCTCCAACTATTCCTGTCAGGTTTTAATGGATGGGGGGAGGCTGGCACTATCTTCTTTTGGTCCAGTGGGTGGGAGCTTGGGAATTTTTCTGGTTAGCTCAACCCAGTTTTATCAGTATTGCTTAGCATTCTTCTTGATAAAGAGTCATTTTTTTCACTTACATCTGGGTGTATCTGATATCTCTCTCCCTGTATTAGAGAGAACCAGGGGTGTTGAATCAGAGTAAGGAGCCTTCCATCTAAGGTCTCTGCCCCTCCAAATTGTCTCAAACTGAGACACCTTTGATTCAATGGTGTTTACCACAACAGCGGACTGTTCGATACTTAATCTACCAGGAGTTACATATGACCAGCCAGAAGCATATGTGTTGGCAAAACAAGTCAATAATACATTGATGATATGTCTGAAACAGTATATCTATCTATACCTATATCTATCTATATCTATCTCTACACATATACAGTTGATTACTGTATGGTTTTAGCATATGAATTGCTTGATAACTTGCTTTTCTAATTCAATACAATATATGGGTTGGATAGGTGGAAGGAAATGAAATGTAGGATGTGAAGGTTATGTAGATACCTGGAATGTAATGAGATCTGTTTTATGTGAACATCTGCTCAATGGCTGTCCAGCATATAAACACAGATGAGACAGAAAAAGTAATAAACCACACTTTCATACACAAACCCTATAAAGCAAGAGACAATGCAAAAGACCAGGTCTGTGAGGTCACTGGTTGATGGGCTACTGAAGGAATGGCTTCAAGGCTTGGAGAGGTTCAGCCTGAGCTTCATTAACTGGTAAAGTGGGCACACAGAGGAATGAATGAGAAGGTCCTTATGAGTCCTATGGGAAAGAGCATGCTGATGGGATGTTGCAAGGGATTATGACAACGTGCCAAACTATGTGATGTTTGAGCAGGAGGGCAAAGATAGGAAACAGGAGACATCCAAACGCATGGGGGAGAAATAACATGAGAAAACAGAGAAGGATGAGATGAAAGGGCCTAGTCCTGTATAAATAAATTGTGCTTCAGTATGCTGGTCCAGCCAACCTTTTGCTTGATCACTGCAGTCCTGCTGTATCTTCTTATTAATCCTAATTGCTAATAATTTCTCTGGATGAGGATGGTCTACATTCTGGATTGGTGTAACACGAGTGAACCTTGAGCTGGAATAGCTGATGAGATGGATAGGAGATGTGGGAAAGAGCTATCAGAGACACTGTGGATAGATACTGATGAGACAAGAGTGAACAAAATATAGGTGAGTGACCTCTCTTCATATTGAGCTATGAGAAATCTGACCATGGAATCTGGCTATTGCTTATGGCTTTGCAATAGCAAAAGCAAGTCAAAGCTAATTGACATTAGCTGTTTTGACTACTACTAAGGTTTTGAATCTATTTTGAAATATATGCTGTGAAATCTGTGAAATAAAAATTATTCTATTCTGCCCAGCAGCAACGAAAAGAAGCAAATCCCTCTCTTTCAATCACTGTGCAACTGAAATTGCCTCTTCCATCCCTCGGAAGACTGCAAAAATTAGAGCTAGAGATACAAAAAAGAAGCAAAGGGAAGCTTCAAATTTAAAACAGTTTAGTCAGAGATTGTTAGATAATGAAGTATTCCAAAACAGACTAAAAATACAGCTGTGATAGAAACCCAAACACCCTTCCTCTTTTATTTATAATCAGCAAATGGGTATCTGAGATATTGTTCAAATTTTGCTAGGAGGTAGAACTGGAACATCCTTTTCTGACTACCTAATTCTGACTACTCTACCTTACAAAGTAAAATATAATGGAAATAGAAGAGGATTAAGAGTAGGTGACAAAAGTTGTTAGAGACTGACAGAGTGATAAAGTGTGCTTCTAAAATAACACAATCTCCTCTTAACAATAAGACATTAAGTCTTCCACTATTAACAGCTCCACATTCCTAACTCAAAGATTAATTCATGGTTAGATGCTTAATTTCCACATTTTTCTTAATAATTACTTTTGAATAAATCTTCATCCAAAGGAGGTGAAGGAAATCTAACAACAATCAAGCCTTTCTACACATATTAATTGCCAGCTTAATTGACATAACACACTGCATCATCCACCACTTATTCTTTGACACTTCTGTTATTAAGAAAGCTTGTTTCAATATATCAAAATATAAGTATTTAAACACATGGAATTATTTTAATGTCACTGTGTTACATATGGAACAGAACTAAAAACTAACCGAACACTAGCACAGGTGGCAGTATATATTCAATAAACACCAACTTAAAAAGACAATTCAGTTTAGGTTTGCTTCTGGAAATTATTTGTAATAATTGGTTTTAATGTTCTCAGATGCTGTTTTTCTAACTAGCAGAGTAAGTGCTTACTATTTCACTTGTGAATCGATTTCAAGCAGTTCTGTTGCTGGAAGGAGAAGCTACAAGTGGGCTGAACCAAATGCCCAAGAATTTTTAAATGGTGGCTGGCAGTGTAGTGTTTGTGAGACGTTCTTTGACTACAGCCACCCTGTTCTTCTCAGGCTCACTGTTTGAGCAGACTGGTGTGCCCACATAGACCAGAGCACTACAGTAAAGTCCAAGAGGCTACAGGCTGCAGACCAACTTGACTGCATTGACCCTATGGGAATAGTTAGTACAGTAGGTCTCTTAAGATAAAATGCAGTGATTCAAACTTTAAATCATCTCCACTATTTCTTCTGATGTGTCTATTGCAATCCGTATATTGCAAAGGCATGTGAGAT
Source organism: Empidonax traillii (assembly GCF_003031625.1). Classification (NCBI taxonomy): domain Eukaryota; kingdom Metazoa; phylum Chordata; class Aves; order Passeriformes; family Tyrannidae; genus Empidonax; species Empidonax traillii. Next base: position 966,413 of record NW_020955442.1, read on the forward strand.
TTATTACAGACAAATTTACCTGTAACATCACAGGGTAATTTAATCTCATTAGCAAAGTAATTTGCTACAAGTTTAAAAAAGTGCTGAGCAATTTTAGCTGAAAATAGAGCAGAATGTTATGCAAATTGCTGCACATTAACTCCAAAATCTAAATTGTTTAGGGAATCTAAATCAGGGTTTGGATCTAGGTCCCATTTAAAAATGGCTTTCCCCTTAGGACTTTTCAGATCAGATACAAAGGCAACATAAAGATGAGAAGGGGCATAATGTCAGTAAATTCAACCACCAGGACATGTACAATGTTCTACTTGAAGTTAAATAAGAATTATTCCCTTGTGTGCTAAACTAAACTGCATAGAGAAGGAAGGGGATCTATCTCATGTGTCTGTAGAAACCAGGTGGGCGTTTGGTGGAATGGTTATGTGATATGTGAGGATCCACAGCACAGGGTCCATACTCAGGAGCTTTCCTTATGGGAGCGATATCTTATTTCTGTTACTGAGTACAGTTTTGTTTCCCCTGTGTCTCTTTAATGACCTCTTTAGATCTTGGGATCTATATGTGAGGTTAACAGAGTCTCAAAAACATTTTCTGAACAGGAGCAGAGACAAAATCATGTTCTAAAACTGCACCGGGAAGGAATGAATAAATGTGCTGCTTTCTCAGTCCGTAAGCCTTAATGTATTCTGCTCTGTGACACATTTTGTTTTTCATGCTTGGTGGGAAGGCTATACCTATTATATATTAAGGTTTCAGTGTGATTTTATATTTGACTAAAAAAATCCCTGGCTAGGTATAAGTTACCTATAATTGTAAAGCACTTTACCCTAAAACTTTTAAAAAACATTACATTTGAAGGACAACACAAGCATCCTATTCTAAACGTCAAGGACTAGTGGGATCTTCCAAGCAACACTTGTAACTGCAACTGTAGAGCTGACCTAAAATGTTTGTCTGATGTGAAGGCATCAGAAAAGCAATTTTCAAGCCCACTGTTAAAAGTAGTTTCTCCTGAAATGAACAGATTGGCATTGAACTATATTATAAACCAACACTGAGGAATACATATAATTAAGGTAAAATACACATACGCCAAAGCCCTTAGAAGGTATTGTAACTACTAGACATTGATTTGGCATCTTTACTTTTCAAAATAGTAAAAAATGTACACAATACTAAAGAAGGTTCAGCACTGTGCACTTTATAGAATGGCAATATTAATTTAGGATGTGAAGACATTGGCATTACTCACGCACAGACTTAGTACTGTCTGAAATTAAATGAAAAATTATGATTAACAGCGAGGGTGTGGATCATTTACTTTCTGGTATTTAAAAATAATTAAGGGTCTATCTGAAAATGAAGGATTACATTTATTATTGGTGAAAAGAACTGACATATATACTTCCACTAAAAACATCCTCGTATGCCTATAACCAGATACCAAGTGAAGTTAAGCAAGATATAGAAAATTCAACTTTTTTTTTTTTTTTTTTTTTTTTTTTTTTTTTTTTATGCTAAGAAAAACTAATTTTTTTAAAAAAAGAAGTAGGTCACTATTTCAAATTCTTACAGCAGTAGAGGACATAACTTCAGCACTGGATGAAGATTTCTGAAGCTGTACTTAACTCTATTCGGTTAAGCATATTCTTAGTGGGATTTAGTCAATGAACACAAATACCATCTAGGAACAAGATGGGTCACCAACAGAAAGACCACAGAAAATTAATTTTTTTCAGTCATTTAAGACCAAACAACAGAAGAACTCTATCTGACATTTCATCTCTAAATGGAAATTCAAAAAAATCCTTTTTCAATGCTTGCTGTAGCTACCTCAGACAGTTTGCCTCACAAAATAAACAACATGCCACTTCTCAGATTAAAAATACATTTCAAATTTATTACATCAAACATCATACTGCCCTCTTATGACCTCTGCTCCCAGGGCACTATCTACTGTGATTCAAAGTACTCTCTTCTTATAACTGATGTATTATTCTTCAAAGAATCTTTCAGTCACATGAGAATTTTCTGTCTTAAAGTTGAAGTATTTGGGGAACAAGCTACTGCCTCAAAAGCTCATAAACACATTCTCACAACACCCCTCTTTGCTAGGAAGTTTTGCTAATAGAAACTCAGGCATATAAAATTAAAATATTTGTCTACGGTTGCAAAGGCAAGCTACAACCTGTAATTTAGGAGTTTTAGTGCTACAGAAAGCTGCACTGCAGAATCTTTCCTCCATCTCCCCATTTATGTGAGTTTTATAAATGAAGTAAAAGTCAGCACAAGTAAACACCTGTCTCACATCTAAGGCACTTTGTAATGCCCCCAGTTCAAGATGCAAAATTATATCTGTATAAAAGTATGTATTATAGTAAATGTATGTGTATATCTATATATACATGTACTGGATTGAACACTTCCCCCCCCCCCTTTGTTTAGCTCAGGTTCTCATTGCCTTTCAAAATCCACAACTCTCTATTTCTTTTCTAGATTTCCTATACTCATTGAAATAGGGGAAGACAGAACCTAATGCAGTATCCAGGGCATGCGAACACAGACTTACAGAAGGTCCCAGCAATGTTCATCTGTTTCATTTCTTATTACTTTCCTGACTTGACTTTACCTTATATAAGCCAATAAGCTTCAGATGACACTTACCAAAAGCTGCCCAGTATAGATATCTCTTTAAATCAGCAGAATACAGAAAAAAAATTCAGAAATGAGGAACAAGAAAAATAACCATCAAAAATGGTGCCACCTCACTGCCAATAGACTAACTCTGCTTACCACTTCATAAAGCTTGTGAGTTGCAGCAATTTTTCAGTTCCATTTGAACATAAGAATAGCAAAGTAGCAGTTCTGAAAAAAAAAACAAACCTCACCAAAAGCTTCACCTAAAACCATGTAATACTTCTGGATGTGGAGTAAAGAGTGTATCCCTTTCTTTAAGGTCTCGCTTGGTTAACCATGTGCCTGCAACATGTCTAGGGAAGCGAAGAGCCAGACCCAGCAGTGCTGCTGACACAGCTGGGCACATTGCCCACCCATTCCTCAGCAACTGTGGTGGCAGCAATAGCTCAAATATAAAAGGCTGATTTAGACCTATTGTGTCATTCATCATTTTGCATGAACTAATTTTTTATAAATGTTAAATGATCCCTATGATGAGCATTACAATCTCTACTTTTTAGACAGATAAGAACGCGGGTATCAAATCTCTTTGTAAAACTAAAAAACTTTATTCCAAATATACTATATTCCAAATGACATTTCAAGCTAAATATCACAGATCTAACGCGTTTCCATATCTGCTTGAACCAAGGTCTCTAAAACATAGCAACCTTAGAAATGTCAGTCATTCATCAGCAAGCAGTACTTTTCCAGCATGAGAAGGAGGGAATCTGGCCCGTGACCAGTAAAAAAACGTACAAAACTTCAGACTTTCAAAATGGATTATTTTAATATCTTGGTTTTTCCTTTATCCCTTCTGTGGTATGAGTCATAGTCTGAGTTACACCAGTGTAAACCCTGGAAGAGCAGGACTGACTTCAGCACCATTGCTACAGATTTACACTGAGATTACATTAAGGACTGGTTCAAGTGACTTCAAATAATTTTCTGCAGTGTCTGGATAGACAGGTAGGCATTTTTATTTTAGAGCTTCAGAAGTTCTTATGCCTCTACAAACCTGTGCATTCTGCTGCAACCATTCTCAGTAGCTTAGTAACATCTCTTTATATTTTTAAACACATTTTGAAGATCAACTGATGGTCTTTACCTTAAAAGTTTTATTTGGTAGGGCCTTTTTATCAGGACTATGATTCACCTTATTGAAATAATTTTGCTGCCAACCTTTTTAGTATAGATATGTAGAGAAAACATCAAATTACAGATATTGATATTGATCTAGGTTATTTTATTTCTATATATAGTGTACAAAATTTTACCATGGCTTGCTGGACTATGAGAGCAGTAACAAAAAAATATGCTCTACAATAGTTAAGTAATCCTCTGCATTCACACATCAGCCTAATAAATTAGAGAAGCAATTGACAGTAGAGTTATGAATAGAAAGAAATCCATGGCACATACAGTAGAACACTATATTGCTGGAAAAAGCTGCAAATATATTTATTGCCCATTCAAAATGTGGGAATGTCATATTTCTTATGTCAAATGACATTGTCTTTCAGCGTATATTACCCTTCCTTCTCTACCATCTAATATTTTCAAATACAAAAGATACAGCTTCTGCAAATGTTTTAATACAATGGCAACATGCTTTCCTCAGACTGGTGGAGAGAGATTCACAACACAGTGCAAAGTTCTTCCTGCATCTGATGCATGCCATGGAAAGTAGCATGAAGGTATTAATTTGCACACATAATACTGATTTTTTTTTTCTCTTCTCCTAACTGCATAAAAAGCATTATCACCAGATATTCACATCTGATTTTTTTGGCCAATCGAGTTTAATCCCTAAAATTCTCTGATACGTGTTTATTTGGACTCTGCAGTGCTGGAAAAAGATAGAAACCTTTAGCCAGTATTCTTATATCCAGTGAGGATACTGTAGAAGGGAGTGCCAAACACAGATAAACAGGAGGTCTAGAGAGGTTCTTGTTCAAGACCTCAGCCAACACGAAGACAAGTGCCACAACGCCAAACAGAAGCAGAACAGAGGTCAAATTCTGTATCACAAAGATTTTTGTGAATCCTGCTAACAGTTTGCTGTGTAGTGCATAAACAGGATAGTCCAAAGAGCAAACTGCCAATTATCCATATGAAACATGGACATTCATCAACTAGTAGGAAAAAAAATTTGGCTTGCTTTTGCTCTAAATAATTGTTTCTGACTCTATACTACTATCATAGAAAACCTTAAAAAAGAACTTGTGGGAAGAGTGGGAAAAATATTGTCCATTTTGTATTCCCTGGAGAGGGAATAACTGGACAGTGGGTGGGGAGGAACATGAAAGCAATGTAAAGCAGAATGTAGGATGAAAATACCAATACATATGCTCAATATTAAGCCCACCATTTTGTAAAATAATGTTTTCAGTCACTTTTTAAATTAATTTGATCCAGTCTCTTTACAAGACAAGAAAGAATGGTATGTTACAAAATGACTGAAAACAAGAGGGCAAGCAAAATATCTAATTTTGCTTATCTAGCATTAACTCAAACCCCAACCACAACTAGATGTTCCATTATGTTTATAAAATAATACAGTCTTGTTTATTTCTTTTTAAAATCATGTCCCTTTACAATACTTCTTTATTCTCAGTTGAGGCTTTTTTTTCAAAAGGAATAATTTTGAAATGTGAATGCAACAAAGCCAAAACATTCATCAGGTTCCTTAGCAGAGCAGAGGATTAGAAGACCAGAATAGGCCCCAAGCAATCTGCTTCCACCTTGCTGTGCAGTCTTCCATTAACATCCTAAATCTTCCTCTCTTTCCTTTAACCAAATGTTACTCCTCTGGGGCTTGTAATTAAATCATTTATTGAACAACAGAAACATCTTTCTAATCTTAAATCAAGTGAAATATATGCCAGGTACACAGTGCATCATTATTATAATTCAGGCACAGTATCCTGACAATGAAATCAAGAATAACCATCGTTAAATGACCCCAGAGGGATCCCAGTGTATAAAATGCCACTTCTTCTGTGCTACAGAAAGCATAGATTGTGGGGATATTTCACAGTACTTAGTGACATTCATTAATACTCAGCCCTAATCAATGTAAAGACTGCACAAAACAAAGACATACATTCTCATATCAGAAGAGATAAATATCATAAAGTGGTAACTTATAAGTAAGATGGAAAAACTAAACACAGAAATGCACTCAGAAATGCTTTTGAAAGCAAGGCTGTCAGTATAAGATTTAATTATCAGACAGAAAGTAAACTTTTATGCCTTTTTCCTACCAAAGAAGTGAAAAGGCTTATATTTATATTTATCCATGTTTCTGGAATTTATTAGGAAAGTAAAGACAATATATTTGCAAAAAAATGCCAGAGTGATATATTCTCATAAACATTATTTAGTAATTCAGTGTTGGACTCTAGCTAGAGAGAGAAATACAATTACAATACTTCAGTGATAGTGAAAGTGTGTTTTTTATTAGCATTCTTCCAAATAATAAAAATATTTTAAGACCATTAAGAGTTTAGGTGGTCTTAACAATGTTAACTTGGATATTGTGTCAAGACAAATGCAGCCATTACTGCCTCACTTGTTTTAGTTAATATTAAAGAGGAAAAATGTTCAGTCACAGGCTTGTACTATAGCCAATGAATTAGTGCTTCTTTGATGCACACAAATCAAACTATAAGAGGAGAGAGGGTATCATGGAGATAGCATAAAGAGACATCCAGAGTAGACATAATAGGCACTTCAAACTGGCACTGTAGTTACTGAAATGCCATCATAAATACTCGCTTGTACACCTATCAGCAGAGAAGAGCTTGAAGTGCAGAAAGCATTGGGAGAAACAAACCACTTATATCTTCTTGCCTTAAAAGAGAAATAGAACTCAAGCCACTGACTGCTGGAATAAATAAAATGGAAGGGAGCAGAGTGATCATGAGTGGTTACACAGGGAAGAAGATGGGATCAAAAGGGTTTAATTCAAAAGAAAAAAAAAAAGAAAAAAGCAAAAAGCAACAGCAGAAAACAAAGGTTGCTTTCAAAAAAATCTTCTGTGGAAAGGTGAGACAAAACATAGTATATCCAAATGATGGGATTTTGATCATGGGGCAATAAAGGGCTTTGATTCTATCAATTAAAAAAAAACCAAAAAACAAAAACGAGGATTCATCTTTCATCTGTTCCAGGTTTGTGTTTTACAAATCTTTTAACAGGCTAGGGGAAAAGATCTTCAGCCCCCATATTCCACCCCCAATTAATGGGACTGCAAGAATGCCGCAAGATGCACAATGCCAGGCAAACTGCCTGCCCACAGGAAGTGGTGGAATAGGAAATTCCTTGTTTTGCTGTGGTGAATAAATTCCTTGTTTTGCTTTGCGTAGTTTATGTCCACTGCCTGACATGTGAACAAGCAGCGGTATCATGTTGAAAGGGTCCTGGGCACTCTGAAAAACCCATAGAAAAACCCTTCATTTAAATGATGAAATGAATGTAAATGATGAATTTCAGCAAGCTGGAAAAGAGATGCTTTCATCATGCAATCACTCAGGTTTTAGAACTCCATGTGATAATGCCTGGACTGATACTTTTCTCCTGAAGGGAATATATGGAAATGCTCTCCAAGATAAAGACGAAAGGGTCCAATCCAGCAGTATTTATTTAGGATGCAAGGGAAGGCTTCAGGCAGGACACTTCAGCAGTCATTGTTCTTTTATTTGGCATCCTTGCACTATTTTCCTGAGAGAAGAATCTCAAGTGTTGTGACTTTGCTGGCAAAAATTAATTTTCTAGCTTGCAGAAAGCAATCAGTGGTGCCAGAGACCCTGAGTGACCTGTTATACCTTTGCAGCTGATGGCAGGCTGCCATTTTCCATGAGAGCAAAATGGTGTTGGCGTGTGAAACTGCACAATTCAATCCCTTTACATGGTGACCTCATACAAAAGAGGAAAATGTCATTATAGGAAGAAAAAAATGCTGTGGAAGAATGAATCCTGTGTTTAATAGAATGTGCTCTTTTAAAGAAATGTTCTCTGCTGAGTATTTTAAAATGCTTCTCTTTTCCTATATCCCCTGTCTGTTCCTTCTTGGCATCCAGGGGCAGCTACTCTGGCTCTGCTCACAATCTCACCATTGTTGGTACAAGAGCCCTCTCCTGAGGAGAAAATGCCATCTGAAAGAGTCTTCCTGTGCTCTTCTGCCTGATCAGCTTTTCATTTGCTTTCAAATATCTGATCAAAACTTCTTCCCTCCTTTCCTTTTGCCTTTTAGTTACATTCTTCACTGTCATCAATGAAAGAATAATTTATATAAAGAATTACTGAAGTATTCTGAGACTCTGAATTTCAGAATTATTATGCCTAAGTGGAATGGGCTGCCTGGTAATTTTTACAACCTTTAGCCTTCTGCCTCCCTATGTCCCCTTTTACATATGTGAGACCTTCAGCATTTTCAAACATTAGAAAAATAATCCAATTTCTTCAACTCCATTCCAATGTCTGCTGCACCACCCAACCACCCAGCACAGGGAATAAAAGTAGAGAATGAGAAGCACTACTGAGAGCAGATGTAGCAGCTGCCTTGCAGTTAACCAACACTTAAAGGGACTCAGAAGTAACATTTGTGAAAAACTTTCAGGTAAGAGCAGTAGTTACAATCATACTTTGAAATAAAGACTAGCACTAAATGGTTTTGAGCAGCACAGAGGTGGCAGCACCTGCAAGAAATAACAACACCATCTTTATCAATGGCCAGTGTTTATTGCATTTACCTATTGCTATTCTGCTATGACCAGGGCTGGAAGGGGAAAAATAAAAATTCTACCAGAAATACAAAACATAATTCACTCCAGAAGGTGGGGGTTTTTTTGCTGAAAAAGTAAATGGCTTCTGACACCTCAGTATCCAGCCTGGGGCATCTTCACATAAACAGTTACCAACTTTGTTTGAAAGTCCTTGAAGTTAGAGAAAGGCATTTGCAGACCTCAGTGCTACATAAAACTGAGCAGGACATTTGCACTTACATACCAATAAAGTTACGTTTAGAGTGCTGTCACCCAATTCAGAAGTACGCCTGTGATCAATTTGTGGTTTAAATTTAACACCTACCATAAAGAATTTGTCATGAAGGGAATCTCTAGTTTCCCATGCCAAACTTTAAACATTTTTGACTCAGTATCTTTTCCACAGTTGTTTTCTGAAGAGTATTTCCGCTTCCTCTTCTTGGGGGGACAGAGGAAGCAAGGAGCAGTGTTCCCCATTTCAGCCACAGAAATAGAAACATTTTACAAGAGAAAAACTTAATGGTAAAACCATAAAAGGTGCTAACAAACTCAGAAATGTATATAGTCACAGTTGCTATTTTCTATTTCTGTCTAAAGTTCGGTTGACTCTGTTCCAAAAAAAGGAATATAAAGGTCTTTGTCCTGCCACTATACAAAAAGAAAACTGGGAGATTGAAACAATGGTCAGATTAAGTGGACAGATCATTAATAACCTTTTCGGTAGGTGACACAGTATAAATCATGTTTAAAAGAGTAAAAAAAAAAGTATTTCAGGACAGTTATTTCCAGAAACTCTGGATGAAATAGTCATTAATTGCAGTGAGACAATTTGATGCTCAATACTGATAAAGGTAAAATAACTTTTTTTTTTTCCTGTCAGATAACTCCAGAGTTGAAACTTTAACAACTGCATAACATTTCAAATTCAATACAACCAGGTAAATAAACTAAATTGTTGTATACATTACATTGCTGTGTACATTACAGATTAACACTTAATAAATTATTTAGTTGTGGAGGGGGGGTCTCTGGATGGTGTGGCTCAAGAGTGGTTAACAGAGAAGAGGCATTGAAGGATGGTGTCCTTGGAAGTTGTCGAGGTGACAGAGAATGTAGCAAGATGGGAATGTGGCAGAGAGAATGTAGCAGGGAGGGAAACCAAGAGTCTAAAAAGGGAATTTGGTACTAAGATAAAGAAAAAGGGACTAAAACTCCAGACATAACTTCAGCAATATGTAAGCAATATTAAAGGCCAACCAATCCTGAGCTTAGCTTTTGCAATATGTATGAGCTTATTACACATGTTATAAAATGACTGCCTTATAGATAATAAATCGAACACGCTTATTGATCGTGGGGTCGTTGTGTGTTCCTCCGTTCCCCACATTTAGTGAATTCAATTTGCTTTTTTTCTCAGTGCCTGTCAGGCATGTGAAATACCAGCAGCATTATTAACTTACATATTTCTGTGTGAGTCCTTTCTCCACTCTTTGAAAGACCACCAAGACGGCATTTTTTCTTTAGCCCAAGTCATCTGCTATGATAAAGCTAAGCATTTGGTCAAAGAGCAGCTTTTTCTGTGCTTCAAAAGAAATGAAATTCTTGTGCTATGTGATCACAAAAAGAGATTGCAAGGAAAATGGGATGTGTCCTGGCACTTCTTTTTCTTGCATCTTGTGTTTGAGCTGGCAGGATTCCCTGTGACCATGTGCAGCAGAACTGGAATACTGCTTTCCATGAAGAAGGTATTGGATACTAAATGTGATCATTCTGAGACAGAGGGAGGGAGAACTGGTCTCAACACGCAACTGCAACACAAATACTTTGCAGAAAAGAGAATTTTGGTATCAGTTTCTATTATTTAGGTGTTAGTTCAACTCATAATTCAGACACATCCTTAACAGTTATTACAGGAATCATCCCAGGTAGGTTCAACAAGACCTCTCAAGTTCCTCTGCCTGTGTATAAACCTAGTAAGAATCTGGAATATCTGCTGTGATAGCCCCTTATCAACAGGATTTTGAGCTCTCACACAAAAGGTTCCTCAAGAAATTCTGATTCAGTGGAGAGCTCAAGAAGACCCTAAGTATACTACAGAGCCATTTGGATTGACCCTAATCCCAACAAACAAACACAGAAACTGTTTTAAGTTGTCTGCTGAATCGTGACCTAAACACAACAAGACTTATCATTAAATAATATAGGTTGGTAGATTAGTTAGTTAGTTAGTTAGTTAGTTAGATAGATAGATAGATAGATAGATAGATAGATAGATAGATAGATAGATAGATAGATAGATAGATAGAAAATAGTTTGCTAATGTTAGATGCTTTAGTCTGAAAAGCTCCACAAAGCATTAGAAGAGTATACAATACATCCTTTTTTTCTGTTATCTTACAAAAATCCAAAGTATCAGAAGTTTTCTTAGATAAACTCTTCATATTCTCAGATGAACTCTTTCAAAAAAAGTATTTTGGTTTGTTTCCATAACAGTGTAGGTATTATGGAGTAAGGAGTATACCAAAGTCCTGAGTAATAAGAAAACAGGTGGAGGAATCCTTGTTTTGTCTGTTATCCTTTTTCACAGAAGAAGCTCAGAATGCTCCCTAGTGCTTTACTGTTTCATATACTTACCTTCACCCTTCCAGCTCACGAGCCTGAAACTTACAAAAGGCTGACGTCCTACTGGGATGGGTGAAATCAACAATGATCAAACCAACAATAATCAAACCTCTTTTTCCCTAAATGGTTAGCAACAAAAATCAAAACATCTTCTTCCCTCAGATGGGATAGCCACTTAAGGTCTTTCAGTCTATGGCTTACAGGAGGCAGCAGAGATTGTACAATGAATGAATTGCTTTAATCATTTAACTTCCTTTCTCAGAGATTTATAAATTCTTTTACTGAAGAACTAATTTCTGAATAAGGAAGAGAGAAGAGTACAGGGAGAGAGCGCAGTTAAAATTTTCAGTGATACCTGTACCAGAGTTCTCCAGTGCACAAACATCCTTCATTTTACAGTCATGTAAATATATTTTTATCACTATTTCTAAGATGTTTGAAGTGATGTACCCAACCAGTGCAATTCTACCAGTGCCAGCAGACCAAACGCTTACTCACTCAGGAATTTCCTCAGCATGAAAAAGCCTAGAAAGGAAAGCTGCTATAGCCAAACAGACTCACAGAGCGGTATGTTCTGAGGCTGAGAATAATGAAGCACTAGCAAGCCAGCATCACTGCACAGTTCTGACAAGTAAGCAATAGCAGATCTTGATCTCAGTTTACCTCTACATGCCAGGCTAAAAGATGCCAGTACAGCACAGATTTATGTGCACACCACATGTCCCTGATTAGTAGTATCTCTGAGAGGGCCAGGGGAGGCAGCTGGGGCTGTTAACAGCTTCACTCATTCAATTTTAATTGACTGCTGTGTGTTTGTCAGATCCCTCAGAGCCGCCTTCCTTCTGTTTCAACTTGTGCCAAAAGCTGCGGTGGTCCCATTAACCACAGGGAACAAACAAGCAAGAAGTACCTATCAGCTACAGGTACAGAACAAAGTCTATACTGCTGTTTGAATTGCATTTTAGATGCAATCCTCACTGAATTTCAAGTTCATAGACCAATGATCACTATTCAAGATGCAAATCCAGTGAAATTAGACTCTATTCACACAATTATACATCAAAGCAGGCTTTGATTCAGAACCTTTTTCCTTAATTTTCATCTTCTGTGTTTGTATTTAGTGTCCAAATGTCTCATTGAGAACACTAAGGAAATGCCCATATGTTTCAGTGAGATCAAGACTACACCACTAGCTGATTACCAAACAACTACTGATACAGTTCTTTAATGGCATGCAATCAATCAAAATACTCCAAAGAAAACATGACAGTGATATTTTACACATTTTTTACTTTCTGTAATGGTAACAAATTACTAAAGTGAAAGCTTGAGTAAAATGAGTCCAGGTATATATCCATGATTTCTCTTGTAAGACTTTTTTAAAGCACATATAAATAACTGGTAATGATAAATGGCAGACAGCAACACTGTTGAAAAAAAGGGTTTATAAATCTTACCTCTGCTTTTATTTTATTGTCTCCGAAACACAGGTGTTGTAAGTAGGCTGCAGCATTTGACTGTACTGAGGGAAACTGATGCTGTAACATCTGTATAACTTCTGGAAGCTCTGGATCCCGCCATCCAAACTCTCTGTGTGAAAGCAAACATGAAAGATTCATCAAAAATTCTGCTATTAGTGGCTAAATGTGGCAACAGTTGGGTCAAAAAAGAACACAGAAATGTCTATGCAAAATCTTGATTTTTTTTTTCCCCCACGCTATTTTCAAAGCAAACATTAAATCGAATAGGAAGATATTTGTATTTTAAACTGCAATTCTCGGAAAAAAAAATCCACCATAAAGTATAATAAGAAGAAATAACTTCATGGAATTAGTTCTCTTACATAAATTTTCCTACATAAAATGGCTATATGAATTCATAATATAAGGGAAAAAAAGAGAAAATATACGCTTATACCATTATTGTTTATTAATATGAAAATATGAAGGCTAGAATCAGAACCACATATGGTTTGCTATGAAATGCTACTTTGTCAAAAAGTTACTGCAATCTTTATGGGATACAAATTTCTATCTTACATAGAAAGCGGTGTCTTTCAATTGAGTCTTTTGGTTTATTTTTTCCAGATAGAGTCAATGAAAAATCCTTACACATCTCTGGCCCTCCTTGAGTAGGGAGTTGGACCAGATGACTTCCAGAGGTCCCTTCCGACCTCAGTCCTTCTGTGATTCTGTAATTTTACAATTACGCAATATACACTTATACTTTGGATAACTTTTAAATCTTCATTTCTTTTACGGTATCCAAAGCAGCTAGTCAAATGCAAACACTCAGTGTTTGCACTTTTCAGTAATCCTACAAAATACGAAATTCCATTAGCATCACATGGAAGAACTGAGTCCAAGTATACTGAACAAGTCTCTGCATGTATTTTGCAGCTTCCAGACCTGAACTTAAAATCAATCTGTCACTTCAGGTAATTTTTTCCCCCTTTGTATTTAAGGATAAAATCATACACGCAGCTGCTCTGCATGATATACTTAGTTATCACATGCCTTTTCCCCAAGTGCCATATAAATATTTTTACCATCTTTCATCTGGTGCTACATGTTAAGGCTAACAGAGGGAAATTAGGGAAAAGAGGTGACTTTTGAAAAAGTTCTCTATTGCAGTTACCATGACCACTTGGGAGCTTATTGCCAAAAATCACCTGCAAGACCTGTTGCAGAGTCCAGCTATAACATTTGAAAAAATAATCTTGATCATCAGTTTCCTTCCCAAATTATAAGGGTTCTGCTGCACTGAGGCTGCTCAAGTTTTCTCTGCAATCTGCCCCAAGTAAAATCAGGAACACTTTCAATACAACATTTCTCCACGACACTTCTTGGAAACAAGATTCGTTTTGCAATAATAATGAATTGCTACAGAACATAGGGATTGACTGTTCTCATATGGGACATCTGCTAGACTGAGAGTTGTCATTACAGTTGTATCTCTAGAAAGATTCAGAATATAAGTACGGGACGTAAAAAATATACTTAGAATTTCATTGGTTATTTCTCTTCTGACAAAGCATACGTTAACTCATGACTATTTAATTTTACATTAAGCATTTAATATAAAGAGATCATGAAGATGTAATAATAAATCACATATGAACTATTCCAACAAACCTTTAGATAATATAGACTGTTGGAAGCTTCTACAAGAGACGTGCACATAGATTCAGAAAGATTTAACATTTCATTGATATTTTGAAAAGTTAGAGAAGATTGTAAAAGGTATTAGGGAAGGCTAGAAACATCAGTAGCCAAAGATGGCAAACACCACAGTTTCCTTTGAACACCAGCTTACCATAACTGTTAGCAGGTGAAAAGAAAGGGATTAATTGGTTAGGCACTTATTTCTGTTTAAGAATGGGTAGTACTAACCCATAAACAAGCCCAGAGATAATTCCCAGACACAATGTTATCTGACATGTTAGCTTCCTGTGTATTTGCTTTCTTCCAGTTAACCATGTTAACACTTGCTAAAAGATTCTTCAAACCTATTAGACCTGCCTTCTATATAAATGGCTCTCAGTAAACCAAAGACACATTCCAGAATTTTTTCTTTTAAATAAAAATAAGAAATGAAAAGCAAAACCCACCAACCAAAAAACAAACCAACCAAAAACCAACTGAACAACCCGCCTGTTAGGTGCAGTAGTACATCATGGGCCCTGACAACCAGCTCAGGTTCCCCTTCTTCGTCTTGTCCTGGAGTCCAGGAAAGAAGAAGCAATTAGGGGAAAAAAGGAAAAAGGTCCCTTCATCAAAGGTACAGTTAATTGTTCTGAGGAACCTGCAGTCTCCACATGGTATTTACATGTGAAAACAAGGCTCTCCCAACTTTTCCCCTCTGATCTCCCAAAAGAAAATCAGCAAATGAGGGATGTATGAATATCTGTTGGAAATGGTTGTGTACACATGGGATGTCAGTACAAAATTAATTTAGAGAAGAAACCTTTAGCACTGAATACTGAGTTTGTTATGTAACCAATTTTAGGAGAGAAAATGAACAAAGCAGGAAAAAAAGTTTAAAAATTTAGCCCTAGTATGCACTGTCATTTTAAGCAGATGGTCTCTAAGATGATGATATTTTTAGAAGTTTCTAAATGAAATACAGTAGCTATATAAAACAAACAAGAAAACTTCTGTCAACAGTTAAGGCTGCTTGAATAATTGTGATAATTTCAGCAGCCTTCAGGGCAAGAAAGACTAGTTTCTAGGGGTTTAAATTTTTCATTTTTTTTTTATACTAGTCTTTTACAGGTGAAAAAAAGTGAGAATGAGAAAGAGGGGGCTTTTTTAAAAACAGTAGGCTTGCAGTTCTATCAACAACGTTTATTTTAATATTTTTTAAAGTTAGTTTAATTATGAAAAGTTAGAAAGGCTACTTAATGAAGTCAACTGGCAGAGGTCTGGAGAAGGGAGAAGGACTGGAAATTCTTAAAGACAAAGGCACAAAATGTATCTGGAATATTTTGCATAGATGTGGAGGAACGGTCAGGCCATGCCTCCAAGCGTACCTATATGACAAAAAATATGTTTTAAAATAGAAAGCCAAAAATAAGTAAGAGAAAACAACTAGTAGAGAAGTCAAGAGCTGGAATAAACGGATCTTTGACTGCCTAGCAACAAAAAGCAGCAGTAGGGTGGTATTTGACAAAGATAAGTCAGATTAAAGGAAAGAAGGATAATGAAAATCAAATCTATCTCTATTTCTGTGAAACATCTGATATTGTGCCACACGAAGATTAGTCAAATGGGTAACATATGAGAACCTAATCCCTAGTAAAATTATAAAGTAGAATTATGCAAAATTTCAAACTGTAGTGAATATCCTAAACAAACACCAGTGTCCCTTATTAGCATGCCCATGCTTTCAAAAACTGAGTGAGGCAATCCACACAGATGGTGAAACAAGCCAGAAGGCTGGAGTAAATCTGAGGAGGTGCGTGACATTTTGAGAAATGTTAACAAAGTGTCTGTGTGGTTGATCCAAAAATAAAGAGTAAGGCAGCATCTGTACGTGCAAGATCTTCTGCTATTGCCTATGATTTCCTTGGAATAACAACACTAATCTGCTCAGGTCAGCTAAAGACTTCTGATGGTGGTATTTTACCACAGAGTATTCAAGCTGTGCAAGAACTTCACAGTTTTGTCTGGAAAGTGGCATTTGGCATAAACTCTAAATATTTTGGCAGGTTGTCAAAGTGCATTTTTTCTTGGAAGCATCCTCATCAGAGAAGACTGACTAGAACATACCAAGGTGTTCTACCTTCTTTCTTTTATGGAAACTCTGTTCTAGGAATGTAGAATTGTTCTCATTTTTAATCCTGCAGAAGATTTTAGTTTTAAGCGGTGACTAAGGCAGATGTTCCATGGATTACAGCAGAGTACTGTTCCAGGAGTGGAAGAGGACCCAAAGGGGAAGTTGTATGTAAGCTGGCAATACATATGCCTAGACTATCACAATAGGCTACATTTTATCTGCGAACTGAAGAGAATCAACAAGAAGCTGTACGTGAGATACAACTGATATAGAATCAATAGCACCTAGAAATCCAGGCTGATTTGGGTACTGCAAGTAATGCATTCAAACCAGTTCCTTCTCCTGCCATCATACCACATACACATGTCAGAAAATAAAAGAGATGTAGACTGTTAAGCAAGACAGCTCAGTGCATTGGCTATGTGGGGTCAGTGAAAGGTGCTGCTGAAAACGAAGTATGTACTGTGTCTGAGTATTTGCTTGAATTATGCCACAGTTTTCTTCTTCTGCTACTGAAAATGCTGATGGGACACAGAAAAGCAAAAACAAAATTCCTGTTACATCTATATATGCACTGATTTTAAAAAGTCTCCAGCTGGTAACTAAGGATACTGGTTGCTTTTGCAAAGTGTTAGAGAAGCAGGTGTGATGGCTCCATCTACTCTCCAGCCATTGGTCACAGCGAATCTCATGAAAGTTTGGGTTCTTATTTCTGACTTACATTATTAGAGCAGAATATTCACAAGTGATCAAGCAGTTGGCACAGGCAAACACTGACACCCAGAGCTACTCCTGCCTCAGCAACACTCCCCAAAGGCAGTGCTGTGAAGATGCCTCCTATGAAGACCCATATGCTTGACAAAGATCGAACTACCAAGCATTTGTCAAAGAAAGAGAACGCACATTCTTTTGCATTACAAGGCTGTACGTTTTAAACAGATTTGTCTGTATGTTCCTTCTTGTCTTAAACTGGAGAAGGAGAGGTTTACATATATGAAGCGGTACTCAAAGGCAAAGATGATTCAATCTGAGCTAAGGATAATCGTTCCTTCATTTCTATCTTGTATACATTGTGGCACTGCTAATGTTAGTCTACAAGACTTTTTGCTGAACTTATGCCTACAGATATAGACCCTTCTGTTGACTTCCTTCCTCAATTCAATAAATAAAGCCTGAAAATCTCTTTTCCCTTGTTTCTGAAAGGAAAGCTGTGAAAACTGTTTTCTGGTAGTACAAGGAAAAAACAAAGTACATGTAGCTCAGGATCAAACATAAGGAGAACTAAACAAAAGACAACAGAAGATCAAAGAACTAGGCCCTATGTTTAAAGGGAGAAATTAACTTCTATTAAAAATATTTGGAAGAATCTCTCTCAAGCACTTTATCTTGGTACCTTCAAAAAGAGGAATGATGAGATGTTCGACTTAACTAGTAAAAAAAAAAAAAAAAAAAGAAAAAATATTTAAACATAATCCACAGACATGGATTGTGATTTAAAGAGGAAAGCCATTTAATAGCTCATTCCCTTATTTCCTTTCTGTGTTTCTAACACTTTTGGTCAAACATAAGAGAACATGTACTTATTACACTTATTTTATTTTGAGTTAAATTTGAAGCACTTCCCTTAAGTATTTTCCCTTTGTCAAACATACTTCATCATATACACGCACACACCTATGCACATATTGCCAGCCCTGTATGAATGATCTGCTACATTAAAGAGGAGGCAGAACTACTGTATTTGCTTTGAAAATGTAACACATGAACTGGGTAACTTTGGCACATAGTTTAGGAAATAAAATAGATACGTCAATCTCTGTTCTACTCACCTTGCAAAACCCTCAAAACCCTTCACCATACTGTCTTCTCCAGTCAAGCTTGGTCCAGGAAGTGTACAGTAACAAGTAATTGATCACCTTCATCTCAGACCTGTGCTGACACGAACAACTTATTTCCAGAAGATGTAGTGACAGCCCATTTGGGCCTAATACAACTCCTTAGGGACAGCAATGAACCCTTATCAGCAGAAAGCTCCCTGCACTTATCTTTTTGTCCTTTCAAGAAAGATAAACAAAATCCAGACTACCGGAAAATTTAGGAAGAAAACAATCTGACATAGTTTATTCTAAATTTGGAAGCACTAGAAGTGAGGACAGAGAAAAGGTACCAAAGATGCATCTTCTATGAATAAAAATGTTAAGTTCTAAAGAAACAAAGGATATGTTATTTTTTATTTCAACCTGACAACTATAGCCTGTTTGGGTGCTCCATGAGACTGATGCGCAGGCATCCAAGCATCACAGAGTAAATGTAAACCTCTCACCAAACCTGCAATTTCTGATCTCACGGATCGTCACCATTTTTTTCTTCATCTAATGGAGTTCTTTACAATTTCTGAAGAGCTGGTCCATAAATTTAGCACATAAGAATGCAAACCATCTGTACAAATATTTGGCAATCCTGCCAAAAACCTGGATGCCACTCTTCCATTATGATATTTTCCTTGGTTTATGCATCCACATGGCCTGAACTAAAACCACCATGCAGTAGTGTTTACACAGATTCACCAGAAATGTGTTTTTTACAATGTATTTGTGTCTGCTAATGAGGTGCAGACAAGGATGTGATGTGTCAGATGCACAGAATTCTTGCCCAGCTCTGCCAAGCAGTGATGGAGATGCTCAGCATGTCTCAGGTCTTTAAAAGAACTATAAACTTGGGGTCTCTAGGTTAATCCAGTACTTAAAAAAAAAAAATCACATCTCCAGTACAGCAAAAAGCGAAAACTGACCTGTACAATGGCAAATATACCTTCCTGCAGTTCTGCCTTTGCATCCTTTATGTGTTCTCTGGTAAGGCATCACTATTCTTTTTATACATTACTACCTGCGATTTATATTTTAAAATAAAATAACCCTAAGCAGTGAGCCTGAGAAGAGGCAAGATGAGAGCTACTTCAACACAGCAAAAATGTCCTGGAGATGAACTGTCAGTAGGTTTCATGAACATTTTCACTGAAGAGGAAAAGATTTTAAGATGATACAGTTGAGTAAAGATTATCTAATGACACTGGCCCACATGATACTATTTTACAGCTCCAGGTTACTGCCTCCAGTACAACATGATTATATTCACAGGTGAGAGTATTATCTGCTCAAGGTTACCTTAATTTCATTTACAAACGTCTTTTTAATTGAAATGTATTCATGAACCTTTATAAAATATTTTTTTCACTCTTTGTACTGATCTATAAATATTTACTTCTCATTCCCAGTGAGAAAACTTGTATTTCTGATTCTTATGAAAAAAGCTGTCTGTGTCCTGAGGTAACTATACCCTGCTGTAGTTGGTACAATGTTATCTCTGCTCTAGACTGTAGGGTTGGCGTAGGGACTTCAGTGCTTTAGAATATCTTTAATTTTGCCATTTGTACTATTCGGTTTGTTTAGTTAATCTGTTTGGTTTTTTTGTTATAAAGTGGTATTTGTCTTTTTGGGCTGTTGAGTTAAAACAGTCTTGAAAAACTTGTTTTATCTTTTCTTCCACAGGCATTTGCATATACAAGGACTGCTTCTGCAAATGCAAAGAAGAGGTAAATTAGGTAAGCTATCAAGATGTCTTTAAGCTGCCTAATTTTTCTTCTTTTTCCCTGCTATGCATAACATTTTTCTGACCTCCTACTACAGAAGCTTAATATATTGCAGCTATGAAAATATGCCAAGTTAACCCTTCCCTGAGAGACCAGCTTATACTTGGCCTCTCTCCATCTACAGGAGTTCAGACATCACAGGGCAGATTTCAGGAGATTGTGAAATGTTGTTCACTGGCACAACTGCTGTTACAGATGCAGATATGCTTTCCTCATAGATCAGAAAAGTGGAAACAGAGACAGGAGATTAAAACAGTACACAGACCTAGGGGATTCCAGCCTTGACCCTGTCATTGATTCACACTGTCAGACAGAGTCATTTACTTTAATGCCTTTCTCTGAGGTTTGAGAGATTTTCGGTTTCTAGAGACCTGTAAATCAAAATTGCCTTCTTTTCTAGAACTGCTGTTCCCATTCAGAGGCTCCTAAAACCTTCTGTATTTCAATAACAGAAGGAAAAAAGCTTTTGAGGTCCTGCTCCCATCTGGCCATATAAAAATATAAAGAGCAAGTGTTACTTCACAAATTCCTGATTTTCCTAGGAAAATGGGAGAGGTACTTTAGCAATGAAGATATTTATTTTATTTCCCCACATGCATGACGACACCTAAACATTGCAGCTATAAAAAAAGAAAGCAAAAAAAAGCAGCAGGAACACTTAAACACTAGCCTAACAGCACCAATGTTAATGATTTTAAACCACGCTCATCTGCAGGAGAGGAAGCTGGCACACACAGTACTCCCTGAAAGACTCAGAGCATTCACATTATTTTTTGAAATAACTACAACCACAAAAGTTCCCGAAAGGTTTTGAGGCATTCCACCTCTATCCAGTCAAAGCTTTTCAATGTCATGTTATTAAGCAGAATGAGTTTTATGATAACTGATGTGACAACACATGGTTTGTATCTCCCTCCTGCTTTCTTTGCCTGATCAAGCTTCTGGCTTCAGCAGACCTCCTCAGTTGGATGGCAGTGACAGAATGACTTTTCCAGCAGGGATGACTGAAAATCAAGCTTTTTCAGGTTTGGGCAAATCAAGACACAATGAAACTGGATGTTTCCCTCCTGTTCACAAATGAAAAGCTGGAACATATCACCACCTGGGCAACCTGGAGACTGCCACAGGAAAGTAGAGACCACCAACACTAAAACTGGGTGCTTTCTATGTGTGCAAATAGCAGAAAATAGGAAATTTCAACAAAGCATACAGTTAAACACAAGCTATACAGAAATACTTTTTACAGCCAGGGTGAGGGGCCAGGAAAAGGTGTTCAGCTAAACTAACAGAAAATATTAATCCTAAATATCTTGTGCTATCTCACTCCTTAATGTTTACTCCACTGAGTCCACTATTGGCTTATTTTATTGCTGCATAGCAGAAACTCTTATCTCCACACATCAATCCCCAGGCATCCTTACCTATGTAACACTTTGCAGAACTCCCTGTCTTCCTGAGCACAGCAAACTCTTCAGAATAGACATTTGTTTGATGCTTAAATAATGAATGTTAAACCATAAAACTTAATGGTGACTCAAGATATCATACAAATTGATAAGCTCGAAATTTGTCCTGAAACACCAACTCTGGAAAGCCAAGGAAAAAAGTTACATAAATTTCTAATATTGAATTAAAACAAACTAACAAATAACAAACTGTACTTACTTTCTTTTCTTACAACTAGATTCCGATTCAATCTTCTAGAAAAATAGAGAGACTAATTCTATTAATTACAGTTGCAAGCTGTACAATTCTATAAAAGTGCTTGAATTTGTTCTCCTTGTCACAGGGAAATACAGACTAATGGTTTTCCTTTGCTGTCCTTATTAAGTATGAAAAAACTTATCTCCTGCACGCTAGCTTGGTGTACCTCAATGTACAACACCAAAACAATGTAACAATGCAAGATACACTTGACACTCATGAGACAGAAAGGTCATGGGATTAATAACAAGAGAGTCAAATTGTTAAAAAATTGCTCAAATAACAGCTGTTGTATGGAAGGAAAAATATCCACCAGGAGTGAGTAGTGATACTCAAATACTATTGCTACTTCCCATCACATGCTCTTTATCTTCTTCAAAGCACTGCAGAAATTCTAGGAAACTCTCCTAATGCAGTACAGATATCATCACCTTCATGCCAGGCATGGATAAAGAGAGACAGCACTTACATGCCTCTCTCACAGAGGAAAAATTAAAAAAAATAAAATAAATATGGTACAAGTTAAAAGGGCCACTTTTAAATCCTCAGTCCTAGTTTTCAACTCTCTGAAGCCACAGACACTAATCCACTGTTAGGTGACTCCAAAAGATTTTCAAGTATATAAAAAATGCAGAGGATCTGGACAGCATTTCAAGGGAGTGTAGGACAAGAAGATACCTTCTGGATTGCCAAAGCCAATTTCTGACTACAAGCCTCCTGCTGTTTGGCACGAGGATGCTGCTGTATACATTGCTCAAGCTAAAGAAGGCTTCCTGTAGGGAAATTTTAATCAATCTTGGATTCTGTTGATCCCAACAACAATTTCTGTTTATAAATAATAACAACCATGAAAAAAAAGACTTACCACACATCCTTTCAGAAGGAGTACATTTTTTTGGTATTTGTATTGTTGTTTCCAACAGAGTATTTCAATTTCAATTTTGTCCTATTCTACTCAAAGAACCAACAATAACCCACTTTTCAGAGTACTAAGAAAACGAGGCTGTACTTCTGCACTTGCAGGAGGAAATAAATGGAGAAAGGATGCATTTTAGCTGAGTGTCTACCATGGTAATGTCTCTGTTCTCTGTTTGGGCCACAGAATAACCCAGAGAGTCTTCACAATGACTCAAAAGCCAGCAGAATTATGAGTTTGTTAATGGATCAGTATGACTAACAGAAAGTATTACCAAGTGCTCTACAACACACTGGAAGTCCCCAACCCTCAACTGATGCACCAGCAACAAAAGCAGACCAAGAACAACAGCACATGCCAGCAGAAACCAGGACAGTGTCTTACCTAAAATTAATGCAAAAGCTGAATAAGAAAAAAATTATTATACACGGACAGAGTTTAGTGCAGAATAGGTTGTAAATATAAAATAGACATATCTCACATGTATATTCGATAGTTTTACCCCAGTAAAATACAACATCCTTTGAATGGGCAAAACTAGGTCCTCCCTTAGTTGCCATTCTCTCAGGTTACAACTGGGACATAACTCTTCTATCTGTGACAAAAAAAATGAGGCTGCAGACTGTTCGGCACAGCATTTCTACAGAAATGTTTCCAGCTGAACTGTGAAACACTGTATGTAGATAATAAATCCACTGCA
This sequence comes from Empidonax traillii, assembly GCF_003031625.1. Lineage (NCBI taxonomy): Eukaryota > Metazoa > Chordata > Aves > Passeriformes > Tyrannidae > Empidonax > Empidonax traillii. The sequence goes on from NW_020955442.1 coordinate 989,725, forward strand.
AACGATAATCATGGTACTGATTGCCCTTATTAATGGACAAGAGAAATACTGCCAAGTATCTGTCATATTAGAAATCAGAATCAATATCTTAAAGAGGTTTTGAAACTTGAATATATTAAGGGAAAATATGTGCCTCAACGTATCAAAAATCTTTCCTCAGCCAGTGGAAGTACAGCATTGACAGAAGAAGGATGAGTTACTCCTATTTTGCTTAGTTGTTAGTTGTATGTATGGTACTTTTATCCTTGCAACATGTTCTAGGTGGATTTTTCATCTGATATACTGAATTCCAGTGCCAATTACTTTCACTGATCCACGGATTTGGCTGGTGTGTGACACCCTACAATATATTCTGCCAATACCAAGAAGTACAGACTGTGAATTGCACCTTTCCCTTTTCACCTTAGAGCTAATTTCTTTTCAGACTTTGGTAATTTTTCCCCCCATATTTCCTTATTGAAGGTGAAAAGGACAGCACCACTCCATCAAACTTTTAAACAGTTCTCTCTGTCCTCAACTGACAGCATCAACTCCAGCTATAAAATTCTCCAGAGAAGAAAAAAAAATTTTTTTACACATTCTTAATTTTACATTTTGGTCAACAGATTTTCAGCTGTGTTTGTTGCACAAGGGGAGCTGTGAGTGGAAAACGTTTGAGATTTTTTTAGGTTCATGTCAATACTTGTTGTTCATAAGTTTTCTTCTAATGGCAAATACAAATCACACAGGACCCAGTTCTTGATACAACTTGATAAAAATGAAATTGATATCCAATTTCATTAAAACTCAGCATGGAAAAGCTATGGAACTGTTCTGCAACAGAGGATATTACATCTGGTGTTATTTATTTATTAGGGGAGAAATCACTATATAGGTTATTGAAATTATTTTTCTCTGTATCATAAAAATACGTCCCTCTTCTATATTTTTTCATTTCAGCATGAAGAAAGGTGATCATACAATAAAGCCCTGTAGGCAATATTGCACATAAAGTTCAGACCACATCACACTTCAGTTTGAGATTACACTTTTTAACCACTGCTTTAATTTATATTGGAGTCTCTTTCACTCTGAAGTCAGTGGAAGAAATGGAAGCTCAGAGGTAGCTTATAAAAAATTTCTATATATAAATTTCTATACATAAATCAAATGACTGTATTAGATTTTCCCAGAAGATGATACTAATTTACATTAAGGACAATGTTCTGCAGCCTTCTTTTCACACCCATGAGAACGTAGAGCTAATATGGGCATATTTGGAACACACGAAATTACATGTTTGCTGGCTAACTCCTCAAGGCCTTCAGTCTTTCAGATGGGGGTCAAAAAATTCTTCGTTCTTTAGTTTTCAGTACACTGTCATGTAACGCACTTGCAGTATTTTATTTGGTATTTTGTGAATGTGTCCAAGCATGTAAGTACTTTCCTTCTTTCCTTCCTTAAGCCATACTAAAGACAAATGTCAGCTGGCTGACAAACATAAAAAATAAAGTTAGGTACACAAAGAAAATAAAGTCTCTATCTTCATTTGATACACTATGAAATGCAAAGCAGTTTAACTTTTGTGAAGAGTATAAGACACCCTGATGCTGTAATCACTTTAGTATGAATTACAGATACATAACTGTCAAACTAGCAACCACACATTTTACTTGCACAATGTATATTTTAAGTAGACATAAAGTTAAGTATCTTAATTAGCTACTCATGTCCATTGCAATTTCAGAATAGGAAAACTAAGAAAAATTCCCCCAAACAATAATTAAGAGAGATTTGGAGCATGCTTCTCATTGGCTTTTCAATATATTCATTTCTCAAGCTTTTGTATAACTGATTACATCTTTTTTTTTTTAACTTTTACGAGTAAATAGCAAAACTAATTAGCTGCACACTATTAAGTTAATGCACATTTATCTACAACAATTCAATTCTGACTGTGAAATAATCTTTCTAGCCCATAATTACACTCCAGCTTAATTAGCATAATTTCCGCAGCACATTCTTTAATAAAGAAGCTGACATAAGGGTTGTTCTTAAACACCAAGGATATTCCAGACAACTAGAAAAAGGGAGACAGGCAGAGCTGCATTAAACACCTATTATGTTACCAAGATAGTACACATAAAACAAGAGTATGAATTCAATACTATCTGAACTATCACAAGCATCTCAACACACTTTCACTGAAGATAAGCTAAACACTTAAAGGACTTGAGATATCCCTTGGCCACTTCACTAGAAGTGGTTTCACATCCTTCGCAGCTCCTTTATCCCCTGTCACTGCATTTCATCCTCCTCATCAAGGGCAGCCTGCAGATTACTCATTATCCTATTCAGTGTATTTGTTTCCTTCTAAAACAAAACACATATAGTCTTGCATCTCTTACATTAATTTAAGCACAGGCAGTCAATTCCCACTGAAGAAAGTCACAGTAGTGAAGAGACAGATCAGTCTCCAGGCTCATTTAGTCTTCGGTTTGCTAGTGAGGATTTAGAAATGGGAATCCTGTTTGGTAGCAACTGCGCCTCGTATGGACACCTTATTCCCTGCTACTATAACACCAAACTAGTTTTCTGTGGGCCAATGTGAACAATGTGTATGTGGATAAAGGGACCTGAGTACTGTTGTGCTTGATGTTAACAGTGAGTTTGGAGGGAAGGCTCTGCCTCCCTCAGCAACCCTATGATTCAATTTGTTCTTCTCCTGCCAAAGCCCACAACACGCTGGGTGTCAGTGTGTTTCAGATTTACACCCTGCGCTATGGAATGTAACCTCAACCATAACACATACAGCCACAGGTCTCTCCTGACAGTAAAGATCTAAAATGAAAAAAAAAATTAAAAATCCTTGCTTGTGTCTTCATCTAACTGTTTGTGAATAATGGTAGTTTAAAATGAGCTGTTATCTGAAGTGCTCTTGGGTTCTGTGAGAGATTTTGACTAAATATATGCTGTTGGTGAGGATGTACTTGTACTCTTCCACAGCTACGAATGGTGAATTTCACCTGTGAAGGATTACCATTTATTGTGAGAGATGATGAAAGACACTGAGTAAGACTTTCAAAATCACCAAGGTGATTTAAAGCTGAAGTCCTATTTTCATGTAACCTCATAAAGGATTTTAATTTAATCAGGTTTCCAAAATGCCTAAGACTCTCCTGAAAATGTAGACTTCAGCTTTTAAATCACACAGGCACTTTTAATAACTTTACTTGCTCTAATTAACTTTTCATTTCGAGGTTAGTACTATTAGGCAAGACCAGGACCAAAACGATCTCTGCATACTAATCAGTCATGGACTCCTGCTTCTGAAATGTAACATGTGACATGTCCTAAAAATTCAACAAAAATTCAGAGAAACAAAAACTGATAAATCAGTTCTTGGAGAAAAACAAATCTGGAATACCTATTTCAACTTAACTGCTTTCTTAGGAATATGTACAACTAGGTAAACTCTGCCTAATTAGAATTTGAGATAAGGAAATACATCATAAATTAGATTCTAAAAGAATTTTTATTCAGAGACATAAATGATGCATCAACTACTGTCTCCAGACTATATAAACACAGCCAGCTCAAGAGGTTTCAAAAGCACAAGGAAAACTGAAGATGCCTTGGGAAGCTGCTCCGCCGCCCATACTGCCTTCCCCCCAGAAGTGATGCAATTCAATTTTGAGGGAGCTTCTGCTTTGGAAGAAGCAGGGAGAGAGGGAGTGAGGCCATGGCTAACTAGTTCTGCACCTGCAAAATCTGCCTGATCTTTGGGCCCAGGGCTGCTTAGAAGGATGCTCCAGAGATAGGCATCTTTTTTTCTGTTCTAAACCAGCACCAGCCAGGTCTGCTTACCTCCACAGCTTTGCAGCTCCCACCAGGTTGCAACACAAAGCCAACAACAGGTGGGACTTTTCTTTACAGCCACCCCTTTGAACTGGAGTTATATGCATTAGAAATTAAAAGCTATCTTTCCAGAACGGAAGTAACCTTTTTTAGAAGGTTAACTTTCTTGTTATAGTAAGATCAGAATACACAAACAATAAAAATAATCATATTTTCCCAAAGACTGAATTACCTTTGCTAATAAAATTTCATTTTAGCCATCTATTAAAAATCAGGTTATCTGTAAAGATAGTATGGTAGCTGAGACTATCAAAAGATGCTAATGACTTTGGCCTACAAGGGCCTGGCTGTAAGTGAGCCTTTATTTGCCAAACTGTGCACTCAAAATCAGTGTAACTAAAATTACTGGCCAATTTTGAAAATCTTCATCTGTTAGGCTTATCTTGTTCTTTCTCCTTGACAGTTATTTACCTCTGCCAAATTTTCTTTCCAGAACATCAGAGCACTGAGAAAAGAAGAATGCAATTCAGCTTCAGCCTTCAGTCCTGCAGCTTTGAGTCAGGAGATAAAGAGTTATGGCTTGAAGACATTAGATAAAAGCAAAGCAATATACTCACAGCCACAAACTCCATGAATTAAACTACGAAAAAAACCCCTATAGGTCAGGCAGAGATCATGCAGAGTAAGCACAGCAAGGGACGAGGAAATGGAAGGCATAAATATAATGTTATTTTTTCCATGTCATTTCATCTCTCTACATCTGTTTCGCTACCTATTAAAAAACGCCCTTCTGAAAGGCTCTTCTGAAAGATTTTTGAGAGCTTGCTGTAAAAATCACTAACTCCAGGGCAAAATGCTATTATCGGTGCTGCCACAGAGGTGCAGAGCAGTCACTGAGACCTGACTGGTTTTAAAGTGGGCGAAGATCTGAGGCAAAAAAAATCATCAGGAGGCAGATTATTGACTACCATTTGTTAAGCAAGCACTGTGCAAAAAGAAAATGAGAGAAGCCTAGTAGAAGGCAATTTGTTTCACATGCCTAAAGAGGTTCTGTTTTTCATTTATGCTGTCAGGTGTTTTGCCCTAGAAGTTGAATTTCCTTGGAATAGATTCCTCATATCCCAGTTCTGAGAACTAATGCTGACTGGAGAATATATGCACAATACGTACCTAAGAGTGGCTTAAGAAAAAATTCCTCACCATATTAAAAGTAGTCCCAGTGTGTGCAGTTGCAAGAATGGTCAGTCACAAATACTCACTGAGGATAATATCTTAATAAATTGACACCTTAAGCCATCATTTTACCTGATGTGTTACCACAGTGTTGATAAAATACATGAATGCCTCTCACAGTTGAACACTTGGAGAGGTTTCATGACTGTTTAGCAACTTAGACTTGTTCTTGATTTTCACTGTTATAATGGAATGACTCATCGACACAGAGATGTCAAAAGAAAGACTCATCTGCCTGAAAAGTTGGGTTTTACTTTACTTACTCTCAACAGCAATTTGATGACAAATCTTGAACAGGCCTGGGATGTGCAAACAGTATAGCTAAGAATTTATCTGATACCAGATAAATACTGATCACCAGACTCACCAATACCTATCAGCCTTTATTGCCATCTGTTCAGCTGTCTCAATCATTTACCAACTTGTGAATATCTAAATACTACTCCCACCATCTTCCCTAAAAACATTTCCACCATCCACTATAACAAGATAAGAAGCTTATATTTCTGGAGAATGCTGCTAGCCTTGGAACCGATTTCCTTCTGGATCAACAAGGGATAACATTTTGAATGGTCAGAATTTTAGTTACCAACATGATTGCTCAGCACTAGATTTCCTTTTCAGATATTTTAATTTTTTTACTGTAGTCAGATACTTACATGGCATGACATTTTGTTCCATTCTAAGTGATAGCAAAATTAAACTACCAAATAGTTTGGTAAAATTTTTAATTTGAAATTTTAAAATTGAAATTCATTGCTGCACATTTTATTAATTGCAATTTCTGGGTTAAGACTTTGACACTGCATTTTGTCCAATGTTCTTTTTTCTCATAAACTGTATCTACAACTGTACAAGGCACAGCATCAGACTCTCACGGGGCC
>NW_020955442.1:997046-1000014 GCF_003031625.1 Empidonax traillii
TTTAAAATAAAAGGCATGGCACCCACTGCTATGTAACACCAATGCTGCAGAATGTCACATCTCTCCCTCTATTCCAAAACCTGGGAGCCCCTGGTGGTCTAGTGGTTAAGGACGCGGCGCTGTCACCGCCGAGGCCCGGGTTCGATTCCCGGTCAGGGCTCCTCTCCGGGCAGATGGAGCTCGTTAGCCCTGTAAGGCAATCCATCTACGTCCTGAGGACCTCGCTGCCACCGTCCAAGCGTGCTTGGCCCCGGCAGATGAACCTCAGGATTAAAGGGTGGGCTCAGTTCCGCGCACACTGTGTCTCACCTAAAAAATCCAATGCGCAGGCTGGAAGGTGGAAAGACCTTCCCCGGTTCTTCGTTCGTGAAGACTGGCCATCATTCCAAAACCTTCAGAGCTCTTCCAAAGTCACATAAAAATCTTTAGGCATTTGTAATGTTTGTAATGAAATCCCAGTAGTTAAATACCCATGAGAATTCAAACACTTCCTAGAGCTGTAATGAAGGTGGAGTACTAAGCAATAATTATCAATATTTTCAAGTGATCCATTTTGAACCACACTGCATAACAACATTCTAAGGCTCACTACTGATGAAACTCAGATTGGGCCTTAGAAGTAAGACCATTCAGCACTCAGCAGGGATACAGTCTAAAAAAATGTATGGTTCTCTCTGAGATTCATTAGGCAGTGTTGGAAGCTGAGGACTCCTCAAAAGACAATAGAGAAAAACTGAATAATGACTCGCTTTCTGCAAAGGTTTGGTTTAAGGTGTATTCGGAATAATCTGGCCTTAAAGTACCTGTTGATATCTCAATTTCCATTTCAAATGTTGGCATAGACATGGTAAACCAACAAAAATACTCACCAGCCATTCTCCCTTCCCCAAAAGAAAACAAAACCCTTATATAAGTATCTACTTTAAGAATGTTGTCCTACTATTGGTAGATGAAAGGACATGGAAAAGATAACAATCCATTTATGCAGAGCAGGGAGTTACCAGATTTTAACTTAGTAAGATCCAATGACAGAAGCAGCTATTAGCTGTGGAACATTGCAATCCTGGGACAGCTTTCTGAACCACACAGGCAGAGGATGCCAAAGCTGTACCAGCAGCTCCTAAGACACAAGAAAATAGTGCCATAAAACACCCTCAAGGAGTGCTGAAATGTGCAGTCAGCCTTGAAAATGTGTGCTGCACAAAGGTTTTTTCAGTTAATCACTAGGATTTCTGTATTTCCCTGTGACCTTCTACACTAGCTTTTAGTCTTTAAACAGAATATTCAGTTTGCATATATAAGACCTGCTACAATTTCACTAAAGGATATGAAAGTAGGGGGCAAGAGTTTTCTTCTCCTTTAAATAGTGATTGATCTTAGGTACAGATACAGAAAACCTTACAAGTTATCTAGTGCATCTTTCCATGCACATTGATACCGACAATTGATAGTGCTAAATTTTTGTGGAAATATCACTACACAAGAAGATAATGAGGTCCAGCTGTCTAGTCAGACACAAAAATAGGGGGAAAATACAGCATCACCAGCTTTACCATCAATTAGCTTTAAAAACACACAAATATGTACAGTGGAGGTTAGACAAAAGAAGTACAGAATCAAAAGATGCCTTTCTGCACCATTTAACTACACAATGAAGATTTTCTAACATATATTTAACATGACTTTTCTATTTCATAGAAAAAAAACCTGTAAAATAATTTTTTTTATTTATATATGACACTGATGTTTAAATAATTCACATATTTTTAAGCTAATTCAAGGGCAGAGAGTTCACTGAAGTGGATGAAAAGCTATCGGCTAATACATACAACAGTCTTTACATTTTCAAACACAGCAGTTAAAAAAAATATATTTGCAACAGGAACGAGGTCAAGCTGATACTACTAGAAGATACTGCACAGAAGAGCTACGTCCATATAAAGGATTCTAACATGGGCTGTTGACACTTGGGAACAAGTGAGCTGTGTCCTGCTTCACAAAACAAGTGAGGTAAGGATAGTCACGTTTTTGGAAGGATACCACAGCTTTGCATTTGCAGTATTTATGAGTGAGTATTCTGAATTTGGAATTGTATCAACTGCCTGTTGTTGATACAGCACGTGCTTATATAAGTTTTCTTCTATCATGGATAAAATAAGAGGGACAATACATGCAATTAACATCTCTATATCCAAACTTTTCTTTTAGAGTGTACCTACATTGCTGTGACCATAAATTCAAGTCAGGTTTAGGAAACTTGCACAGGGAGCTATTTAGTTCTTAAGTATTCCTTAGCCCTGGCTATATGTGAAGCAAAAATGCAAACATTTGCAGTTCTTGGTAACAAAATGAAAAGTCTGCCCATGAAACTTTTGCTTTCCTTACCATTGTAATAGAAAGAGCATACAAAATTGATACAACTACTGCTTTAGTTCTTTAGGAAAAAAGGACTTTTAAGATTTTTTAAAAACACTGTTATTAAGTATAGTACAGAATATATCAACACTTTTTTATTTAAATCTGTGAGGTATAGATAGCAACAGAGAGTCACAGCATGGCAACCACTGAACTTGGTGGATTTTAAGCTTCTGATGGGTTATCATTTTTTTTCCTTCAGTTCAGTTGTTTGGCCATAACAGCTCTTTGACCACCCAGTGAAACAAAAATTTGGGATGAGTGTATTATATTACACTGACACCCTCAGTGGGGTAGCTTCTGGCATTCTGGCCTAATCAAGAGACAGGGGTATTTTAAGTGCCAGAGCGACTCAACTCTGAGAACACGCCATTCATGCACAGTGACATTCTGTCAGGAAACTGCACCACTGAGCAATTCCAACTTTATTAGATTCTTAAATCCTAATTTGCTTCAGGTCGACATGACATAGTATGTTTCAGCTCCTGCTGTTAGTGATATTGTTGCAATGAAGGAAAAAAAACCCATCTGTATCTTCCCACACAGTCAATGA
>NW_020955442.1:1000035-1004123 GCF_003031625.1 Empidonax traillii
CAGATACTTACATGGCATGACATTTTGTTCCATTCTAAGTGATAGCAAAATTAAACTACCAAATAGTTTGGTAAAATTTTTAATTTGAAATTTTAAAATTGAAATTCATTGCTGCACATTTTATTAATTGCAATTTCTGGGTTAAGACTTTGACACTGCATTTTGTCCAATGTTCTTTTTTCTCATAAACTGTATCTACAACTGTACAAGGCACAGCATCAGACTCTCACGGGGCCTGCTTCATGAGGAAAGAGAAATGTAAATGAGAGAGGACCAGGAACACGACATGCAGTTTTCCATTATCCTGGAGAAGACTCTTGAGAGCTGGAGATCAAATAAGCTATGTGACTATTTCATGAGTTATTAACTGATCTTGGAAGGAGGGCACAAGCTTGGTGAAGTGCCATGGGATATCAATCCAGAGGTAACACTCACCCAGGAAATAAGTAACTGAACTAATCAAGCCATTTTCAATCTTTTTTTGGCAGTTCAGTTAAGTAATTGTTAAGAACACATTTATTAGTACATTAAATCTTACAAGTCTTTCCAAGACTATCTTCAGTGGATTGTAAAACTCATAAGCCAAATGTTTCTCTAACTTCGAGAGTTTATCAAAATACTGCAGACCTACGTTTTTCCTGACTTCTACACATTTCAGAGTAAGGACTATTAAGGAAAAACTTTCCAAAAGGCCTGTTGTGAGGTGAAGTTATGAGCCCTGCACATATAAAACATAGCCACTGTTTTTTGGTGGGTAGCCAAATGCCCAGGAGCTCCAGGTACAACTGCACCAATTCACTGGCAGTTTCCTATACATAAAAATATTAAATCAAAGAACTACACCACAGTTCATTGCGATGGGCAACACTTCCATGACTATCTCATACCACGTGAACTCCAGAGAAAAGGAGCACTCAACCAGGAGCCCGTCCAAGTTGCTTAACATTCCTCTGGAAGGAAACATGCATCTGACCACCCAGATTGCAACTGCATCAGGGTGCCCAGCCCTTAGAGACACACAGACTGATGGAGCTTCTGAAATAACCAAATCTGTTTCAGTAAATTCCATTTTGTAGAGATAACAACTCATGATTTTTTTTTTTTAAAGAAATTAAATTGCTCTTTAAAATAAAAGGCATGGCACCCACTGCTATGTAACACCAATGCTGCAGAATGTCACATCTCTCCCTCTATTCCAAAACCTGGGAGCCCCTGGTGGTCTAGTGGTTAAGGACGCGGCGCTGTCACCGCCGAGGCCCGGGTTCGATTCCCGGTCAGGGCTCCTCTCCGGGCAGATGGAGCTCGTTAGCCCGTAAGGCAATCCATCTACGTCCTGAGGACCTCGCTGCCACCGTCCAAGCGTGCTTGGCCCCGGCAGATGAACCTCAGGATTAAAGGGTGGGCTCAGTTCCGCGCACGCTGTGTCTCACCTAAAAAATCCAATGCGCAGGCTGGAAGGTGTAAAGACCTTCCCCGGTTCTTCGTTCGCGAAGACTGGCCATCATTCCAAAACCTTCAGAGCTCTTCCAAAGTCACATAAAAATCTTTAGGCATTTGTAATGTTTGTAATGAAATCCCAGTAGTTAAATACCCATGAGAATTCAAACACTTCCTAGAGCTGTAATGAAGGTGGAGTACTAAGCAATAATTATCAGTATTTTCAAGTGATCCGTTTTGAGCCACACTGCATAACAACATTCTAAGGCTCACTACTGATGAAACTCAGATTGGGCCTTAGGAGTAAGACCATTCAGCACTCAGCAGGGATACAGCCTAAAAAAATGTATGGTTCTCTCTGAGATTCATTAGGCAGTGTTGGAAGCTGAGGACTCCTCAAAAGACAATAGAGAAAAACTGAATAATGACTCGCTTTCTGCAAAGGTTTGGTTTAAGGTGTATTCGGAATAATCTGGCCTTAAAGTACCTGTTGATATCTCAATTTCCATTTCTAACGTTGGCATAGACATGGTAAACCAACAAAAAAACCCACCAGCCATTCTCCCTTCCCCAAAAGAAAACAAAACCCTTATATAAGTATCTACTCTAAGAATGTTGTCCTACAATTGGTAGATGAAAGGACATGGAAAAGATAACAATCCATTTATGCAGAGCAGGGAGTTACCAGATTTTAACTTAGTAAGATCCAATGACAGAAGCAGCAATTAGCTGTGGAACATTGCAATCCTGGGACAGCTTTCTGAACCACACAGGCAGAGGATGCCAAAGCTGTACCAGCAGCTCCTAAGACACAAGAAAATAGTGCCATAAAACACCCTCAAGGAGTGCTGAAATGTGCAGTCAGCCTTGAAAATGTGTGCTGCACAAAGGTTTTTTCAGTTAATCACTAGGATTTCTGTATTTCCCTGTGACCTTCTACACTAGCTTTTAGTCTTTAAACAGAATATTCAGTTTGCATATATAAGACCTGCTACTATTTCACTAAAGGATATGAAAGTAGGGGGCGAGAGTTTTCTTCTCCTTTAAATAGTGATTGATCTTAGGTACAGATACAGAAAACCTTACAAGTTATCTTGTGCATCTTTCCATGCACATTGATACCGACAATTGATAGTGCTAAATTTTTATGGAAATATCACTACACAAGAAGATAATGAGGTCCAGCTCTCTAGTCAGACACAAAAACAGGGGGAAAATACAGCATCACCAGCTTTACCATCAATTAGCTTTAAAAACACACAAATATGTACAGTGGAGGTTAGACAAAAGAAGTACAGAATCAAAAGATGCCTTTCTGCACCATTTAACTACACAATGAAGATTTTCTAACATATATTTAACATGACTTTTCTATTTCATAGGAAAAAAACCTGTAAAATAATTTTTTTTATTTATATATGACACTGATGTTTAAATAATTCACATATTTTTAAGCTAATTCAAGGGCAGAGAGTTCACTGTAGTGGATGAAAAGCTATCGGCTAATACATACAACAGTCTTTACATTTTCAAACACAGCAGTTAAAAAAAATATATTTGCAACAGGAACGAGGTCAAGCTGATACTACTAGAAGATACTGCACAGAAGAGCTACGTCCATATAAAGGATTCTAACATGGGCTGTTGACACTTGGGAACAAGTGAGCTGTGTCCTGCTTCCCAAAACAAGTGAGGTAAGGATAGTCACGTTTTTGGAAGGATACCACAGCTTTGCATTTGCAGTATTTATGAGTGAGTATTCTGAATTTGGAATTGTATCAACTGCCTGTTGTTGATACAGCACGTGCTTATATAAGTTTTCTTCTATCATGGATAAAATAAGAGGGACAATATATGCAATTAACATCTCTATATCCAAACTTTTCTTTTAGAGTGTACCTACATTGCTGTGATCATAAATTCAAGTCAGGTTTAGGAAACTTGCACAGGGAGCTATTTAGTTCTTAAGTATTCCTTAGCCCTGGCTATATGTGAAGCAAAAATGCAAATATTTGCAGTTCTTGGTAACAAAATGAAAAGTCTGCCCATGAAACTTTTGCTTTCCTTACCATTGTAATAGAAAGAGCATACAAAATTGATACAACTACTGCTTTAGTTCTTTAGGAAAAAAGAACTTTTAAGATTTTTAAAAACACTGTCATTAAGTATAGTACAGAATATATCAACACTTTTTTATTTAAATCTGTGAGGTATAGATAGCAACAGAGAGTCACAGCATGGCAACCACTGAACTTGGTGGATTTTAAGCTTCTGATGGGTTATCATTTTTTTTCCTTCAGTTCAGTTGTTTGGCCATAACAGCTCTTTGACCACCCAGTGAAACAAAAATTTGGGATGAGTGTATTATATTACACTGACACCCTCAGTGGGGTAGCTGCTGGCATTCTGGCCTAATCAAGAGACAGGGGTATTTTAAGTGCCAGAGCGACTCAACTCTGAGCACACGCCATTCATGCACAGTGACATTCTGTCAGGAAACTGCACCACTGAGCAATTCCAACTTTATTAGATTCTTAAATCCTAATTTGCTTCAGGTCGACATGACATAGTATGTTTCAGCTCCTGCTGTTAGTGATATTGTTGCAATGAAGGAAAAAAAACCCATCTGTATCTTCCCACACAGTCAATGA
>NW_020955442.1:1004397-1045087 GCF_003031625.1 Empidonax traillii
GTGGGGTAGCTTCTGGCATTCTGGCCTAATCAAGAGACAGGGGTATTTTAAGTGCCAGAGCGACTCAACTCTGAGCACACGCCATTCATGCACAGTGACATTCTGTCAGGAAACTGCACCACTGAGCAATTCCAACTTTATTAGATTCTTAAATCCTAATTTGCTTCAGGTCGACATGACATAGTATGTTTCAGCTCCTGCTGTTAGTGATATTGTTGCAATGAAGGAAAAAAAACCCATCTGTATCTTCCCACACAGTCAATGACTGTGAGAAACTGTGTGCTAATGGATTTTTTTGCTGCTGTGGAGTGTGAAGACATTAAAATTTATCTCTTCCACAAACAGCATGAATGAGTATTTAGATTCTAGTGAGTTTGTTGGTGGAGTTTTTGGTGGGGGGTTCTGTTTGTTTTTTTCCTGTTTTGGTTTGTTTTTTTTTTTTTTTTTTTTTGGGGGGGGGAGGAGGGGAGGGTAAGGGGTGTAGTGTTTTCATTGCACAAACGTACATTTTATATAGGTAATCATGTTTTTCTGAAATCTTCAGTCTTCTACAGTTTTAATTTTCAAACACTGTTTTGGATTATGCTGTGTCACTGTATTTGTTAGTAAATCCTATTTTGAATTAGACTGGCACTGTTGGGACACTATGGAAAATGGTAGTTGGTCATGGAATACCATAGACATGATCTGAAAGGCTATTTTGAACATACTTATTAACATAATTTATGATTCACAAAGCAAAAGATGACAGATATAAGGGCTAATACTTCCATGGGAGAAAGGACAGTAATTTATGGATGATTACACTTAATAAAAAAGGTCCAACTTTTTTATTAAGTTGGAGGAAAGATCCTCTAGTAAAAAACTATGTCTCACTGGTGGGGTAGATTTTAAGAAGACTGCTAAGTATTGCATATGGACTAAATTCTTTTACTCCACCAGAAACTAAGGCTCATAGTTTTCACAACAACGTAGCAGAACAGGCACTGTTTGATCCTCTTGATGCACAACATAAACCCACCCTATTTCTTTTGTATTTAAAAAATACTACAGAAGACATAAATTAATTCATTGCTTCTGCTACTCACAAATGGTAATACCAACTGAATGATGAAATGGTTGTCATCAAGGTTTTTGGCCTGAAGAACTCTGTTATTTCCTCAATACCAAGATCTTTGACTGATTATTCTTTGGAAGTTTTCAGTAGGAAGGTCTGATGAAGAGAGAGATCTGAAACAAGCAGATGTTACTGGCTGATTCAGGAAGTGATTCAGGACCGATTGACATAGTAAGGAACTTGCTAAGCTAAACCAAAGTTGTCAAAAATGCCACTTTGACTTATATATTACAAAGTAGGAAAAGCCATTCTAGGTTGATTACCAGGTCATCTCAGGCAGTCCTTCCCAGGCTCTTGTTACTGACCACCAAACACCTATTTTAATGAAATGACCCTGTTATCACCACAAGACTCTTCTTCATGCCTGATATTGGCTTAAAATGAATCATTGCATATGTGAAGTCATGATTTTTTCCATATACGTCACTTCATATTTATCCAATATCAATTTTATCTGATTGTGGTCTAGCATCACAATTTCTTTCTTAAAAAAAACCACATGTTCCCTCACACCACATTGTAATAATATGTGAGCTAATCAGTTCTGTTCTTGATTGATATTTCTATTAGTCCGACAGAAATGCAATACAGATCTGAGCTGTCTAGACCTACTTTGAAGCCCATCGGGAAAACAGGCATACCATGAGATGTTTTGTGGGGGCTAAAAGGAACACTATAGCCTTCAGTTTGGCTACTTTGTTTCTGAGTGCTCTTACTACTCTCAGATGAACATTATCTATTTAGTCCTGGCCATTTGTTATTCCTAATTTAGTATTTGTTCCCTAAGTCTTCAAACTGATACATTTTGAGATACTTCCTATGGCAAGTTCATTTCCCCTTACTTCAGAAAGGCTTCTTAGAGTCAGGGAAAGCCAAAGCTTTTCACTTGCTCTTCAGTGAGCAAGTGCTGGCAGGGGAATTCAGAAAGAAATAAATGTTCTTCTAGTGTAACAAACACTGTGATTCACAGGCTGAACTGACTATTGGCAAAGTCTGCACAATCTGATACTGAGGGCATTTTCACTGAACTAGTTTATTATGTTCTTCTTGATCCCATGTAAGCTCTTGTCACTTCTATGCTTTGCCTACCTTTACTTCAAAATGTCTGGCTCCAGAAACTTGTATCATTTTAAATGATGATAGTGGTATATTTCCAGCTGGAAATGGATTAAGAACAGGCATATATGTCTATGCCATTAAGACTCGTGGGAATTGAAGTCAAGGCAGTGCGGGCGAAGGGAGCAACTAAGTCAACAGGTAGCACTTACAGATGTGTTACAAAGCTACAGGACCGAATGTCCGATCATCTCTTAAGCAGCAAAGGAAATCTGGACATTTTCTTTGTAAATCACAGCATATAAGAGAATGGGAAACCTGGAAGTCTTACAAACTAAGATCACCCTGTCAGTGTCTGCCACAAGAAAAGGAGTAAAATGAGATTGAGACAGATGCTGTGGGTAGGCTTGGAAACCTTTTTACTACATTAGGGATGGTATGATGTAAAACCCCATGCTAGACTCACTGA
The DNA here is from genome assembly GCF_003031625.1 of Empidonax traillii. Taxonomy (NCBI): domain Eukaryota; kingdom Metazoa; phylum Chordata; class Aves; order Passeriformes; family Tyrannidae; genus Empidonax; species Empidonax traillii. The sequence continues at coordinate 1,007,040 of NW_020955442.1, forward strand.
ATCTAGCAGGTTTAGCACATTATGTTGTGAACAATCCCTGGTTTGAGAACACTGATTTTATTTATGGTCCAGTGACCATAAAGGAAAAAAAAATGATCAAACGTAATGTGATGTTAAAAAATAAAAGTTGTCAACATTTTTAAATGAAAAATTTGAAACAAAATTCAAGGTTAATAGTTGGACAGTGAAATCTTAAAATTCTAAATACTATGAATAAGAACTTCTTACTAAGCCTATTTGTGCATTTTCACATAAAATCTGTAATAATTATAGGGGAGAGGAAAAAATGTGTAAGATGGATTGAAGTACTCAGCTTTTCACATTCTTCTGTCTCCTCAAGGAATTGTATAAATGCAGATCAAACTCAGCATGTAAGTATTGGCAAACCTTGCTGCCTTAATAAGAAGAAGATTCTTTCCTGACAGCAGGTATAATTCAGATTAGCCACAAGAGGGAAAAAAAAAACAACCAAAAAACATCTAAAAGAACATAAGCACAAAACTAAACTATATGGTAGTTTCTGGAACAATTTACTAAAAGAAAAATAAAAAGTATCTGTTTTTTAGAGGAGCTAGACTCCCAGTATTGAGCTGTGCAAGCATGCAGCACTCCTGGAATGCAATTCCCTTCACATGTATTGGTCATCTCTGTTCAGTAGTAACTTATTTTTAATACAATACTTTAGCTTTGTTTTTCCTGCTTTGGTATTCTAACTGAAAAGATGTCATAAACTGGATTGTGACAAGACAAATTATAAAAATAATTTCAATTCCATATTTTAATATTAATTTTAAGTTAATGAGAAACTTCATAAATTTCTTTTTAACAGCAATAAATGTTATGTGATCTTCTTCATTATTTTCCAATTTTGCAATTTACTTCTTCAATGAAGAGTAAAAATTTGATTTGGATAAAGACAATTATTTACATTCTTTCAACAAATGTTTCTCAGATGAACTAGAAAACAATTACTCTGGATACCCATGGGAATAGCAAAATTCTTGAAAACAGTAACCCATACAGAAAATCTTCATTAGTTTTTGCTTTCCTGTGTTAAATTTCTTATACAGAGGATGCCTTCCATCTTCTGACTAATTCTAATTCTGCATGTTATCTTGTTTAGCTTTCAAGTAATTAAGTTTTTTGCACTTGATCACAGAAGAATCTTGCAAACTATTGTATCTCATACCTCTAAAAAATCAGATTTGCCATCTACTATAATTCTTCATCTTTATTTCTTCACATTCTTTTTCAAACACATTATCAATTTACATATAAATACAAGTATTTTACTTATCGATTCTTCTTTTATATTTCTCTTTTTTTTTCTAAGATTCTCTAAGGAAGGCTTCCAAGAAAGATTTGTGCATTGATTTCATTGCTATGCTTCCTCACTCCCACTTTTGTTTTTTTAGTATGGACATCTCATTTAGAATGATCAGACATACATAGTATTTAAAAAAAAAAAATGTTTTTCCACAACCTAAACCACAAGCTTTAATAATCATGACTAATCTAAAGCCTTTAAACAAGCTCTCAGAATAGATGACAAGATTTGAACTGAAAATATGTGAATTATTTTAAGACAGATTTCATGTGACATAGTACCAAATACAAATCTAAATCCTAATAGATTTCATATAAATATATAAAATCCCCAACATACTACTAAAACATTAAAATTGCAATAAGAAACACTAAAATTACAGATGTGTTTTCAGTTTTCCATAGTACAAACAAACATCAAGACAATCATAATGACACAATGGTCACAGAAGATCTATGATTGCTGGAAATTTATATTGAAGTCTGAAGCAGTCGTTTAGGCAAACATTTAGGCTATGAAAGAATAAATATAGCAAGAGAAAATAGGGATAAGTAAATGAATCTATGCTTGTAAGTCTTGTGTACTGGAAAAGCTTGTGTCATTTACACATCTATATGTCAAAGTTTGTTCTGTCAGAGGACTGCTGAAATCATTCCGTGTTCAGTAGCTACATATCCTCCCTAACACAAAACTCATTCTGACACAAAATATTTCTGAAAACACAAATCATCTATTGTGTGCAGAAGAAAACAGAATAATGTACTATTATTCTGCAACCAAACACAGATACATAGCCACAGTAATGGAAACCAAAATATGGTAGTGGAAGATCAGGAACAGTTTCTGGGAAATACCTGAACGACCACAATAGCTACTCACAGCTTAATATGCTTCAAATCAATTGCAGAATGAACTCACAGAACTGTCTTAAGTCAAATTGGGAATTTCTTGGAATAAGGGAGTAAGAGTGCGCATTCACTTTGCTTATTTGGGTTGAGGACGATGAACCTTTGCTCCAGTGGTCACAAGTGGTTAAAGATATTCAGTCCAATGAGGCTGAGCTCACCACTTCTAGAATCAATACACTGTCCACAAAAAGTGCTAATAGAGGATGGACGCATGTCGGCATTGGCCCAGTCATTGACATGACGTTCTTGCTAACAACTTATTTACAAATCCTGTTCTCAGAGGTTAGGGAAAATCACGGGAAATGGCTAGAGAGCAAATTTGGAGATGCCCCAAAGAAGGTGGACACACCCAAGCCTTGCCAACTTGAAGAAAGTCCGCAAAAAAGGGGTGATTGTATATCAATGTGCACGTAATGGATAAGGGTGGCAAGGCAACCTTAAGTTGTGACCTGACTCTTGATTATTTATGACTGATTCCCGATCAGAGGATGTAGTTGGTTTTGGTCTGATTTCCTTCAACTACAGAAGTCAGGTTCTATTTGCATTTTACTATTTTGTGTCTTTTATAATTGGTGCTTAAAAACTAGCCCCTTAATACAATTTCCCCAGAAAACTTCTTGTTTAAATTGAAATCAAAACTGTCAGAAATTCTGATTTGACCATAGCATATTGTTAAATGATCTTCCTATTTTCCAGAGTTGGAATTTAGATTTTTCTCCAGTAATTTAAAATATGTTATGTGAATATATTACTTTATGCAAAAATATTTATATGTTTTTGTTTTGCCTCTCTTGCCCCAACAGGAAATTAGTCAAATCTCTGATTTTTGTGAGTAAGACCAAGGACAGATATTCACTCAGTAACACACTGGGGGTGGCAGAAAGGAGGAAGGGAAGGAAGATGCAAAGGAAAATCTGAAAGTAGAAATGGGGCAAAAAGTCCTTACTGGAAGCAACATGAGTGCTAGCACAGAGTGAGAGTTGCTGGAAACATCAGTGGGAGTGTTCTGAGAAAATAAATGGAAATTTGCAGCCAGGAGGAATTTGGCAACATCTGGAAATTTGCCAGTCAGGTGAATCACTGTGATACAGAAACCATCTTGAAGAACTGCTGTTACCCATCCAGACTGAAAAATAAAGATAGAGCTCCAGCAAGTAGTTGTCTGTTCAATATCTCAGGTGCAAACACTTTATCCGTGGGAAAGCAGCCTTGATGGACCATGTGGCAAATGGTGTCTTTGGGAGCTTTTCTGAGGTGGCTGGACAGAAGGAACTGCTTAACACAGTTCATGGGTCATGGGCACCCATTTACAGAGACACTGGTTAGCAAACACAGAAACCAGGTTCACTCTACTTCAGATAAGGGAGCTACAGGAAGAAAGGATTGTCTTAAAAAAAAGGGTAGCAAAGATACTTAACACAGTATCAATGCTCCTTTACAACACCCTAAGGAAAGCACTACAGTATCATGAATCACCTATCAAAAGGAGCCTGAGGAAAGTCAAAGATGAGCTAAAAAGATGAGAAAAGGTAATTTTCAGAAAGTGCTTCTGAGGTTTTTGAAATGCATTAATCTAAAGAGCACACAAGCTAGTGATATGGGAGAATGAAGATGAACTCAAGAGCGGACTTAGATCATGAACTCAAGATAGGCATTGTGAATTATGTGGTTCTACCTGCAAGCAGATAAAGTAGTAAAATTTGTCCCAAGTGCGGTGTAGTGCAGGGGAATTCAGAAGGCATTTAAAACATTGATTCCATCACCCTCATGAGATGACTCAGTAATGCAAGAATCATTCTCAGAGAGGTGAAGGGTAACAGCATTGTAGTATTTAAACTGTTTTGCACTGTGCAAAGTCATAAAGAATCTATGAATGGAGAACTTGAAGAATTTTTGTGCTGGTTTCATTTCATTCCAAGAGCTGAAAATAAAAATCAATTTACTGAGATGGATAAAACATCAGGTTTAAGACTGAAGTCACATCCTAACTGCGACTCAGCGGTTACCTAACACAGTCTCCAAATGCTCAGAAAGAGCATATCATTATTTCAGTGTAAGGCTAACAAGAGCTAGCTAGTCATCTCAAAGAAGAAACAAATAAAACTAGACTCTGTATTAGAGGAAAAAGAGTCAGGGATTTGGATATTCTCCCTCTCTGCTACCACTCCCTTACCATCACTCTGGGCTCAGAAGCTGACTTATAAGGCAAAGCTACACGCATTTGTTCATTCTCAGCACCATTCTTAGAAAGGCTGTATCTGAACATGTCCCTGCAAAAGTGATAAAATCTGAATAGATGGGAGCACAAGCTGGGAGGAGGAGAAAGCAATAAAGTGAGAAAATAAAGTGAGAAACACATTAAGAACTCTTTGCTTAACTAATCACCATTTTCCAGTCTTTGTTGCCTAAGGACATATAGAGCACAATACTCCAGACAGTGACTAATGAATACTTGCTATTTGCTACCAAAGCAGCAACTGTCTAATTTTAATAAACAAATTATTTACAAAAGAGAAAGATTATGAAACCTTCAGAAAAAAAGTACCACTGTGAAAAAACAAGCGGAAAGGGACAAATATGGGAAAGTAAAAGAGCAAGAAACTTAAATGTAATAAGCCAGCTGGGTAATTTAGCCAGCTCCTGAGTGCTTTCCCTTTAGAAATTTTGTAAGACTTGCATCAAGTCTTATGGCCAAGAACCAGTAACTAAATCCATCTGAATCTATTAGAAAATAGCTTGAGACACTTGAAAACTTTAAATTTCTTACAACTAGCACATGGTAAAATGAGATCACTGGCATACATGATTTAGTGAATATAATTTAGAAAAAGGCAGGCTGGAATAAATGTCTACTGACCATCATAAAAGACTACTAGCAATCACAATATTTTAGCTGCTTCTTCAACCCTCTAGTAACTACTTTTTATTTAAGCTATAACCATGTACTTTGTGAAACTCCAGCATATGTTTCCAGGCAAATTACTGAGCTGTTTTTATGGATTTCTGGCACTGATGACACCTCTATCAAGTTGATGTTCACCAACATCAATTCACAGTGAGAGAAGAGAGATCAAGATTATTACGTGACATCTTGAAACATGAGCACCATCTCTTTTACTACAGCTGAGTTAACTTAGATAATACCTGGAACCCTCAGTACAGAGCTGGTACACATTTCTGAATATGTAAGCCTCACTGATTTAAAAGATTTTTACCTTTTTGATATGGTTGCACTTGATCTTCTATAATTAATCTACTCTAGTGAAGTATGTGGAAATTACTATGTACATGTGAACAACTAAATTCAAGCTCTATTTTCAAGACTTTTAATTGTATAAATAGTACATTTCTGTTTTAACCCCAAGTAAATCACGATACATAGAAAGAATTTGGAGAAGTGATTCTAATTTGGTGTGATCTGAAAATGTGGAGAGAAGACTCTTAACAACTCCGGAGAAAACACTGAGATATAAAAATTCACCTGTAACAATACTAGAGAGAACACTGGGTCCCTGACATACTTTGATCTGTCTGAAATTTTTAGCAGTAAAAGGTAAAGATCTTACTGATACTTCAACATTTTCATAGTGACTGGGTAGTACTGGCTTGAGGCCTTTTAAGAGACAGCTGAAGAGATTATAGAAAAAGTCAAAATAAGAAACTGAAAACTAGCACATATCAGGTAAGTTTCCTAATCTGACTAGAGAAAAGGCATTTTTTAAAGCTAACTTCAAAACTGTAAAAACAAGTAAGAGGAATCCCAAGATTATCTGGATTATATTTAAAATAAAGAGGATTATATTAATTAAGCACATGAAGCTTGCCTTTTCAATAATTATTTGCCTAATGGTATTCCAGCTGATCAATTTTTTTCACTTAGTTACTATGGTGCTATTTTTTTAAAGTACATTTTCCAACTTGTTCATGTATTACTCCCACTTAGATAAAATTACAGTAAATTGTTTTAAGATGCCCAGTAACAGTTCCTCAAACAGCAGCTACATGATTTCAAGCAATGAAAAGGTTTTGTGTAGTGGAAATGAAATCACATCAGAAATTTATTATTAAATCTTTATATGTGTTTTCCTAGACATACACTTCTGAATCTGTAACTGTATATACTGTGAATTAAAGTAATTGCCTACGTGCACAGCTATCATTCTAGAGCAATACATAGAGAAAGCAACTTATAGAAATGCTATATTACATATACTGTGTAAAAGGCTGTGCAGTTTACTGTGAAGTCATTGTTTCTTTAAAAAAAAGTCTTCCGGAGAAACTGTGACAGGAACATAGCATGTAATGCCTGTGGAACTTTCCTGTAGGATTCACTAAAAATAATAAAAACAATGTGGTATCAACAGTGACATTAAATCTTCATTTTCTGAAACTGCTTTTGTTATCATTAATTCAACATTTAGTAAATTCATATTTATAAAATATTAAACATTAGTTGCTAAATGCTAAGAAGCACTCCAATATATATTATAGAAGCAAAGTTTAAGATGCTATAGAGAGTAAAACTAGCAAGATATACTAGCAAATATCAAGCAAATGGCAAGCATAATCCCAAATACAGCAGAGGTCATTACTCACTTTTTTTTTTTTTTTTTTTTTTTTTTTTTTTTTTTTTTTTTTTTTTTTTTTTTTTTTTTTTTTTTTTTTTTTTTTACTGTTTGAACAGAAATTTTAAAAGAAATAGATGAAAATATAATGAGGAAAGTAAATCACAGAGTTTATGTTCTGAAATTGCTCTGCTGGGTTATTTTTTGTTTGTTTGTTTTTCTTTTTATCATTTTAAGGGTAAAACCCAAACCACTGTTCCACTTAGAAAGAAAGTAATAAGGAAGAAAGTAATACTATTAGGCACAAAGATACCTGTTGCTGAAACACAGCCCTTCCCAGACAGCAGACATAATACAAATGCTGGTTTCTTGACTATCCCCCAGATTTATTCACCACAGTGTTGGCAGGCAATTACTTGATGCCTGAAACAATATCAGTACAAGAAATACACTTGGCATTCTGAGCTGCTGTGAAACAGCTCCGGTCATGCTGCTACTGTGCTTCATGCTGACGAACTGCTGTGTGACTGATCTTTCTGTTTGGCTGATAACTGTTCATGTTTTTAAATGTGTTCAGATGCCATTTTCACACTGCCAAATGTCCAAATTCAATGGCTGCCTGTAGCCTCTGCTCTGCCTAAGACTCCATAATACTGTACCCGTACTCCTAACTTTCCAGAGCATCCTTACACTAGTGAGAGATTAAGCCATATGCCAGTGTTCTTCTTCTCCCTGTGAAGTTTTAACACAGCCCTCAAACTGTGATTTGTTTAAGTGCAGCGGAACTAATTACTGACAAATCACTAAAGGCAGAAAGTCTACATTTGCTCAATACTGTCACAGATTCTAGTAGTCTTCCTTAAATCCCATTTTGACCTGTTTTCCCCCTCTGCCAAACAGCAATATATCTTTGCAGGAAAGGGCAATTCCTTCTCCCCTCATCCATCAGCAGATGCATCTGGAACTCAGCCCTCTGCACTCCCATCCTGCCACGAGGGAGGAGGAATCCCAAAGGTCTCCTAGTACCACCATTTCCTATATGAGTGTCTCTGCCTTTAAATAAATAAATTTGACTAATTTCCCCTTAATTACATTAGCTTGTTATTTCCAAGTCAAATATTATTTTCTTTTTTTTTTCTCCTAATAAAAAAAATAATTGTGCCAAGTCATGCTGTCCTATGTCCTGATTGGTAAAGTACAAGATTCTTCCATTTACAAGGTTCCATTTATACAAAACAAAATATAAAATTAAAGTTAACATATGTTGGCATTCTTTCCAAATTAATAATGAAGACAGAGAGTGGGACTGTTCCCATCATCAAGCTCCTGGCCCCATATGTTTTGCTGTCTATTCCTACATTGCTGTTTTATCTTCTAAACAGTGTTTTGCTTTTTTTCCTCCCTTTTAAGATCCAGTTTTTATTTCAGCTGCTCTGAATTCAGACAGACAGTATCAAATGCTACATGACAGACACACAAAGGCTACATCTCTTCTAATTTCTTCCAGACAGGCCATATTTTTCTCATTTTTCTCAGATTTGAAAGGTATCATTGAAAGTCTTCAATTTTTCAATAAATGAATGTTACTTCCATGAACTTTACAAAAAGAAACAAAGCACAGATGTGTTTCAGTTATCACTGGGAACTTGGCTGAAGCTCCTCAGAAAATTCCAGATATATGTCCTTAATACTAATTTACTAGTAAAACTAATTCAAACAAGGAGAATTAAGGCAAATTAACTGATTTATTTTTAGAATTTTAACCTCAGCTTTTCTCACAAGACAAAGGTTACAACTGTCAGAAAAAAAATCCTCACGTTTTAATACTGAACAGACCATAAGCCAAAATTATCTACGTTACAGTACCAAGTAAGAAGTTTGAGGAACTTGCCACTGAGCTCCAGTGTAGCAAGGACGGGTACATGGGATGGATGTGAGGACAGGTTGTGAAAGGAGGAATACAGAAACACTGCCTGGACATGGGTGGGTGCTGTTAGGAAAGTGACTTCTAGGCACTTCTAGAATTAGAAATAGTTTATTGAGAATAAAGAGTCAAGAGTAATCACATTTGTCAACAACATTACCTTCTGTAACGAAATAACTAGATCTGTGAATGAGAAGAGCCCTGACTATCATTCACCATGATATTAAATGAGGGAGGCTCTGACTTGACATAAAGAAAAGAATGTTCAAAATCGTACTGTAAAATGTTGCCTACAGCGGATGCATAATCCCTGTTCTTGGAGTTTCTCAAGGCACACATAGACAAAAGCCCTATGCAACCTGGTCTAAATTCGGTTTTGACCATTCACTGAAAAGACAGTTGGATTAGGACTCTCTAAGAGATTCCAGGGCGAAAATCTCTACAATTCCAACTAGCTTTTTTCAAGAAAGCCCTACCCAGATAATTAAACACAACAAAACCAAAAATCCCTCCACCAGTGGCACAGCCATCTTCTATTTGGTCTATATAATGTTTTTCCTAGTTATTTAGAACTAACATTGGATTACAATCACTTTTAGTGCTCATACATTACAGATTTATTAAAACAGCACTAAGCTGTTTCCACTTTATTGATGGAAGAATTTGATAATGTTTACTTCATGAGATAGTATGCACCATCTTTCTATGATGGTGCATAATTTCTACAGCAACATGCTGGTAACAAATTCAGTTCTTCATCCTTTAGAGATAAACATGGTGGGAATAATGCATTTCTTCTGCTTCACAGGGCATATCACAGGTAAGTTTCTAGTTTCTTGGCCAGTGCTGGTGCAGAAACAAAACGTATCAATTGTGTTTCATTTAATTTCAGATAAATATATGCACCAATTCCAAAATTGTTATTAACTAGTCTTTGCACAAACACATCTCTGGACCTGATAATGACTAGTTGTGTAAGAAAGGACTATCCACATCAGAAAGAACCACCAAATACTTCCCACCTTAAATATTTTTCCTTGAAAAGTGTGTTTATTGTGTTGCTGCACAATGATTGAATGATTTAATTTGAATTTCTTTTTTATAGTTAAGCTACAGGCTAAGCAACACAAACTGTTTCTTCATACTGAAAATTATTGTATACAACCAACATAAACCATAAAGCTACTCAGAAACTCTGTGTACTTGCAATTACCACTGAAGTGCCTTGCTCAATGGGATTAGAGGGGCAAATGAAAACACTAAATAGTTTAAAACATCTTTTTGCCACAACAAACACTCCTCTCTTAAGGATTCTTTGACCTCTTAAAGAAAAAAATCAGCAGTGATTAATATTTGCCTATTCTCATAATAATAGGAAGAAAACCTAGATGTTTAAAATGTTTACATCTTTCATTAAGAATATTTAACTTCTGAAGTACTCATAAAATAACCTGAATTTTTGGTGTTTGAGGGAAAAAAGTACCAACATGAAAATTTTATTCCGAATTATGGCAAATTTCTAATACATTTATGTATTAGTGTCAGCAAGAACATACAGAATATAATAAAAATATAAACCCAACTATTTTTCCATAATGACTTATTGCAAGCAGTTTATTTTAGAAACTCATAATACAAATTAAATATTAACTCAAATAAACAATGCAAAATGATTACTATTTATCTTTTTCTTTGTTTTCATATAGCCAGAAAGTTATTCAGAGGTTTCACATGTCAGAGCTACAGGGTTTCAGCCCATGAGTCTAAAACATAGGTTGTAAAGAGAGAGATAGACACAATACTCCAATTTAAAATTTATATTTGGTAATGTTCACCTTTATAATATAATTCCCTTTTAAAATATTAAGATGCTTTGTGTGTTAGACATTTATACAATAACAGAAGTTACCAAAGTTCTTTAAACATGTAAACCATGACAAAACATTACAATAGTAGGTTTCAACTTATTTTTGACCTTTTTTCTCTCTTGTCTCTGTCCCATGTTGTTCCAATAAGAAAGAATCCAACATAATTTTCTAAACAATCGACAAATTCTACACCAATTCACTTCACCATCACCATCATCTACGGATGAAGGAATAGGATGTGAATTATGAAATGCTGCTATCTGACAAACGGTCTGGAGCTGTCAGCCAGTTACAATAACAAGCACTTTTTAATATCTGCCTTATATGTTTTCCCTAGTTTGCTTCTTGGAGATAGAAAGATTATCAAGGATTTGCAGTCCTGTACGCTTAGTTGTCAAAACTCTACTTTAAAGAAAATTTGGCTGTCTTCATTCCTTTAATCCCTAAAAACAATTACTATTTCAGAATAAACAACTAGAAATAGTAAAGCAGAACACCATTGAAAGGATAACAGTACCCATTGTTTGAGTTTTTTGCCAAGTGTGAATACTAACTTCACAGCTCCAGTCTCTATTGGAAAAAACATATATACTATATATGTGTATGTTTATGAATAAATAAATGTGTGTATATTAAAATATACACAACTATATATATGCATGCATGTATACACATACATAACTATATACAACTTCCTGCAGGAGTTTGTATTAGGAGAAGTGGTGTCATCAAACTCAACGGTATTTATGCATTTTTTATATTTATATATTTATAATTTATATTACTCTGTTAATATGCAAAGACTTATCCTGGATACTGGAGTTGATCCCTTCCTTTCAGATGCCATTAGATTTCATAGACTAAATTAAATCTGTTGAGTTCTTATAAATACAAGATGTTTAACAGGTGATCGTTACCTACTCAGTCCAAGAGTAGGGTCAAAAAAGCCTAAGCCCTCTATGAGGAAAGAAATGCATTTCAATACTGATTCCGTAGTATACATTAGCTTTTGAAACTTGCTGTGATTTGGCCCCACAATCAGATTAAGCTTGCACTGAAGTAAAAGCCCTGTGTATAAGGAAAACCACATACTGTGATCCTAGAGGAAGGTAATACATCTCTAGCTGAAACAGTAAAAAGGTTTATTGTATCTTTGTTTGAAGTGCTGATCACCACTGCTGGGAATTCTCTGCATCAAACACAGGAGAGTCATGCAGGCTGGACAACAAAACCTATTGGGTTAGCTTCTATAAGACTAAACACTGCAGCAAATAGTTGTTAATGCTGGCAGAAATGTTTTGATTGCTATTTTGTTCAGAGGAGACCACCTAACCTCTGATTCATCATTATATGTTCTTTCTATTAATCATGTTCTTTCTAATAAAGGAAAACTGTGAGCAACATATCCAGACTAAACACATTCCTTCATGGATGTTAAATTAAACTCCTAATACTTCATAAAAATTAAATTAAAAGGTGCAATTACTCTTAAGTGAATCCTATGTTGTGAAATAGCTATGATATGAACTATTAGGTACATATTCAGAACGGGCCCTCAAATAGATTTGTCATGGGTACATAAGAGACTGACAAATCCTGATAAAAACTGCAGTGAAATAAAGATATCTGTAACCATGCATTAAATCTCAGGTAATCTTAATTCTGTGGAATCCTAATGGAGATTTTACTTTTTAAACTGAGGTTAATGCCTGCACAGAATGGAATTTATCTTCATCCTCAAAAATGACAGCTGATTTCCACCCCTTTTGGTCATCCTATAGTTCCTGTGACAGGTGTCAGAGGGCAGGCCTGAATGGTGACATTCTCACTAAGATACAGGGAAAAAGCTGTCTCTGGTCTCCCAAACACGACCTGAAGGAACCAAATCTATGGGTCAGCGGGCAGCTCAGAAACCAGATCCAGTCACATCTTGCATATCTTCCTGTCCATTACCCTGAAGAACACTGCAATATTGTGTCTGGAGCTGAACACCTATCCTAGACTCCTAATACTATTTGACTCCCCCAAGAAAGCAGCTGTGATTCCTGACATTAAGCGGTAGTCTCCACGCCCTAGCTGGCAAGTCAGTGTAAAACGTAACATTGATGTGGTCAGTTCACCATCACCTCAAATGTTAAAGCACAGAGTTGTGTAGAAATCCATACACTGGTGCCAGTTCCTGTCATGGGACTCCATACAATGAAGTCCTCCCCTACCCCTGCCAACTAGAGATAAACCTTTTAGAAATATAACACCAAAAACTGTTTTGCTGAAAAGCAATGCCACAGCCTGTATGCAAACAACCAGATGGAGAAAGGAGGCAACTTTCATTTGCATAATGACTTTAACTGGAAATGCTTTGCAGACATAGCATTAACAGCACATAATATATCATTGTTACTATAGTGGCATCCCCAAATAGCACCGTTGGGATCTAGGCCTCGTTAGAAGATGTACTCTATAAATGTATATGTGAAGACATAAACCATACTTTTAAAAATCTTTCATCTATTACAGAATATCATCTACCCCAACTGACTACAATGCAAGGAAAGACAACAGATGGTTCAGATGGCAACTGTAAACAAATTTTACAGATAGCTAAACGGCCCCTAATTATATCAGTTTTGAGATCTCCTGTCAAACCTTCACAATTTATAGTATGTAGCCCCCTTAACCTCTCTATAAAAATAACTATAGACTCCCTGCTTCTAGTCCAACACTTGCTTTACCAACTGGAGTTTTTCCTTGCTCCCTCTATTCCTCCAGAAGGTATGGGAAAGGGTTTCCCTTAGGTACCACCTGAATTAGGAAGAGACTCAAGTAAATTCACAGTAGGGTTAAGGCAATATTTCTCTACTGTCTTGCCTTAACATTGCTTCCCTGTGCAATAGCACCTGAAAAATTTTTGACTAACCTCTCAGAGGGCCAAGGAACTGGAGTCTCAGGACACTGAGGATAAGGGTGACAGAAGAGCACCTGTCTCCATGTTTCCTCACTTGGATATCACTGCTTCCCAGTCTCCTGCCACTCCTATCCCATTTTAATAGACAATTATGGGTCAGTTATTATAAAATATTTAAGCCCTTATTATTTTCACTGCTTCTCTAGAAGGAAGTCTAAAGTGAATTACTATCCTGCAGAAAAAAAAAAAAGGATCTTTTGTTACCTACAAGGGACTATTCTAGGTGGTGACCATGAGAAAAGTGCTGTAAAGTACCATCTTAATTTAAGACCTTGAGTCTTTTCTTAGCTTTCAGAAAACTAAATGTCTAAGAACCACCTCATATATTGTTATTATAACCTCGGGTTTTATGCTCTTTTCCCCCAGATAAAAGGAGCATGCATATTAACAGGAAAGATACACATGCATAGAGGCTGGAAAAATGCTCCTTTCTGTCCACAAAGTGAGCTAGTACATACAGCTATTCCTTGCACCACAGACACATATCATCAGTTATATACAAAAAAGGGAAAGAGCACATACACCTTAGGCCCAAACGGTGTCCTGAAACAAGATTATGCTGAGCTCCTTCCCTGTCATACCTTTGCAAAAACTGTAGCTAGGTCTGGTTACTAATCTTCAGTCTAGTTTAACAATGGAAGGTTTTATTTTATCTGTCATTGTGAAAGTACACACAATTTAAATCATACTTTTCACCGAAATGTTTCATGAAGTAAGAGTTTACATTAAGTCCAAGTTTTATAATTATAATACTTTTAATTTTCTGTGTGGTGTTCTATCAATATTTTTTACTAAGATGTTACACCGACAGATCTATTCAACACTGATTACTTGTGAGAAACACAAGAAGCTCAGCCTAAATGAAACAGATATATTAGGGAAAAAAGCGCTCAACAACCATAAAGCAAACTGAACAAAAAAATGCTGTTGGTATAAACCAACACTCGTATTAGGCTTACTTGGTTTCTTAGTAGGTGTATTAGGAATTCTATATACCTGAACTGAGTTTACCTAGTAAATCTTAACAAATTCCATCAAAACATTAGTAACTTTGCACAACACTTTCTTCTAAAGGAAACAGAAAAGTAGCAGATCTGACTCTGCTTCAGGGACTATTTGTCTTCCCATGCCAGCCTTCCTAACAGTGAACTGGGTTATAATTGCAGCAAGGTAAATACTAAGTCGTCTGAAATTTAAACTAGTTTAAGCTGTAGCTAATTAAAAAACCACTATGTATATAAATAGGGAATACAGAAAGTATTTTTAGAGTAATAAAAGATGATGGATGATGATCCATTGAGGAACAGAGTGCTTTCACAAAGACTAGTGACAGAACCAATAACTGTGCAGGCACCAAACAACAGCTATGAATGTTTAAAGTCCAAACTCTTCGTACATTTGCCCACTGCTTGATACTATGTTAGTCCTTACCTTCCCCCCCTGCATTCCTTTTTAAGAAGATCCAACCTGCCTTTGAGTACTCCATGTAAGAATATGGAACAGAGCAAAGACACCTTTGTCATGGAACAATAACTCACAGCAGTTAGTTGTGGATCTTGTGGTTTGCTGCTAAAGAATGGTTACTATTTCACATCATCAACACCACTTTCACTCCTAAACTCTAGAAAAATTTGGTTAATACAAAATTCTTCATATATATAGATGAATGTATATGCATTTTATATATATATATATATATATATACAGACACAAACAAACTTGGAGGTTTTTTTCTGAAATATATCAGGCCAGTCAAACAGCTGGCAAGGATGAATGGACTTGTCCTTGGATGAGCGTGTAAGTAAACTCAGAAAGTTTAGGTTGGAAGTGACATCAGAAGATCACCTCATCCCACCTTCTGTTCAGAACAGATTGCCCAGGGTTTAAACTTGCCATCTTTCATGTCTTGAAAATTTCCAAGGCTGGAAACTGCAGCACCTCTCTGAGAACCTTCTTCCACAGCTTGAGTCTCATGTGGTAAAGAAGTTTTTTCTGTATGAGGTCTACACTTCTCCTATTTCAACCTTTGCCTCCCTCCTGTACTTCTGATAGGCAACACTGTGAAAAATCTTCTCAGTGATATCCTGATGATATACGACATTATTAAAGCCTTCTGCAAAAGCTCCTTTCTCTCAGGCTCTTCTCGCGGGACTCATGTTTAGCCCTCTGCCCATCTTCCATGCCTGGGAACTACTGACCTATCAGTCTCACTTCTGTGCCTGGGAAAATCATGGAACAGATCCTCCTAGAAGCTACACTAAGGCCCAGGGAGGACAGAGAGGTGATTTGAGAAAATCAGGATGGCTTCACCCAGGGCAAGACTTACCTGACCAATATAGTGGCCTTCTATGACGGAGTGACTACATCGGTGGACAAGGGAAAGGCTCCAGATGTCATTTACCTGAACTTCTTTGACACGGTTCATCACAATATCATTTTCTCCAAATTGGAGAGAGATTAGTTTGATCAATAGACTATTTGGTGGATGCAGAAGTGGCCGCATGATTGCCTCCAGAGAGTAGTGGTCAACAGTTTAGTGTCCAGATGGAGATTGGTGATGCGTGGTGTCCTTCAGGGACAGGACCAGCCCTACTTAATATCTTCATCAATGACACAGACAGTGAGATCAAGTGCACCTTTAGCAAGCTGCAGACAAAACCAGCTGAGTGGTGCAGTTGACACACCCAAAGGACAGGATGCCATCCAGAGAAACCCGGACAAGCTTGGGAAGCGTTCCCATCTGACTCTCATGAAGTTCAACGAGGCCAAGTGCAAGGTCCTGTACCTGGGCTGGGACAAACCTGGTATCACTATAGACTAGGGGACAAAGGGATTGAGAACAGACCTGTCAGGAAGGACTTGGGTGTGCTAGTGGATTAGAGGCTGGACATGAGCCAGCAATGTGAGCTCACAGCCTAGAAAGGCAATTGTATCCTGGTCTGCATCCAAAGCAGTGTGGCCAGCAGGGCAAGGGTGATTCTGCCCCTCTACTCCACTCTGGTGATACTCCACCTGGAGTTCTGCATTTAGCTCTGGGATCCTCAGCACAGGAAGGACATGGACCTATTGGAGCGAATCTAGATAAGGACCACAAAAATTATTGTATCATCTCTTCTAAGAAGTATTATTATCTCTCCTACATTAGGGATCACCTCCTGTGAGGAAAGGCTGAGAGAATTGGTGTTGTTCATCCCAGAGAAGAAAAAGCCCTAAGGACCTCTTCAGTACTTAAAGGGGGCCTCTAAGAAAGATGGGAACAAACTTTTTAGCAGTGTCTCCAGTGATAAGACAAGAGGTAAGAGTTTTAAACTGAAAGAGGGTAGTTTTGGACTAGATGTAAGGAAGATATTTTCTATGATGAAGGCGGTGGAACACTGCAACAGGTTGCCCGGGTAGATGCCCCATTCCTTGAAACATCGAGGTCAGGTTGGATGGGGCTGTGAGCAACTTGGTCTACTTAAAATGTCCCTGCTTATTGCAGGGGAGTTAGACTAGAAGGTCTTTAAGGGTCCCTTACAACTCAAACTATTCTATTATTCTACTATTCTATGCACAGTGAAGGAATGAAAGAATGAAATAGAGAATTGCTCCTGCTTAAAAATATATGTGTATTAAGTAACTAAAAGGCAGATAAAGGAATACTAATTTAAAAAGAACAATGTTTCAGGGACTATTCAGGGAACCAAAGGTCTGTAAAACCCTGGCCAAACTTTTAGAAACTATTTTAAAAAACTGAATTAATGAGCACATGCAATGACACGAGTCACTGGAAGCTTATGGAGAAGCCAAGCAGTCCATTATATTAAAAAAAAAAAAAAGAAAAAAAAGGAAAAAAAAAAGAAAAAAACTTGGATTATAACAGTTCTAGGAAAGTATCAGCTTCATACTGTGAAACATCTGTGAAATCAATATGAATGTGATTAGGAAAAAAATGGAGTCATTATCATTATCTTAACATACAAATCTATGGTACACCTGTATCTTGAATGCATGGTTCCAATATTCCTCTCACAAAAATAATTAAATAAACCTTAATGAAAACAGAGAAGGTTGGTAGGCAGCACTTATAGTTAAGAAACCACTTACACAGTACATACTACTAAATACATAGAGAATGCCTCAACTGGAAAAGAAATGAGTTACAGTATGGGTGGTAGAGATCTACACAATTATGATTGTCATGGAGAAGAGGAATATGGATCTATTTTTTACAGCTGTGTTCAGTACAATAACTGACAGGCATCTAATTAAACCATCAAGTAGTTTAATTAGATGGTTTCCAAAGACATGCTCAAACAAGGTGCATACAAGCTGAAGAACTCCTCGAACACAATATGAATGCTAAAGCTTACATGTGTTCAAAGAGAAACTAGACATGTTCAGGAATGACAAGTCTATAAAGAAGTATTAAGTGTAAAGCTGCCATGTTCCTGGCTTAAGATGCAAAAACATTCTGCATAATAACATCAGGTTGTGCTGTCCTCTTCCCTGGGTGTCTTAGCGTTGGCCTCTGTCAGAGGAGATACAGTTTTCCACAGCCCTTCAAGCTTACTTAGAATTGCAATTCTGAAGTTATGCTGCTTTCCCTTTCAGAATGCTACAAGTTCTGGGCCCCTCAGTTCAGGAAGGATATTGAGGTGCTGGAGCGGGTCCAGAGAAGAGCAACCAGGCTGGTGAAGGGACTTGAACACAAGTCCTATGAGGAGAGGCTGAGGGAGCTGGGTTTGTTTAGCCTGGAGAAGAGGAGGCTCAGGGGTGACCTCATCACTCTCTACAACTCCCTGAAAGGAGGCTGTAGCCAGGTGGGAGTTGGTCTTTCAACTATCAGTAAGACAAGAGAGCATGGTCTCAAGCTCTGCCAGGGGAGGTTTGGGTTAGATGTTAGGAAGAAATTCTTTACAGAGAGGGTAATCAGGCATTGGAATGGGGTGCCTAGGGAGGTGGTGGATTCTCTGTCCCTAGAGGTATTTAAGAAGAGAGTGCAAGTGGCACTTAGTGCCATAGTCTAGAAACTGTGGTGGTAGTGGATCAAGGGTTGGGCTTGATGATCTCAGAGGTCTTTTCCAACTCATCTGATTCTGTGATTCTATAAGTGTACAGACCTCATTTAAAATCTCAGATAGAAGTCAGTAGCAATTTCAGAGGAGGAGAAAACTATAGATCTTCCTTGCATGCTTAATAGTGGTATTAATAAATAAAAAAGCATGGTGACTTCAGAGAAAATAGGCTTAGATACCTCCTTTGCAGAACAGTTATCCCTTAAGTGGGCACTTTGCCACCTTAAGGTAGATGATGTGACCTTTTTTCAGAAAGACCATTAGCCTGCAAGGATAGGCTCATCTCTTGTGTACTGGTAAATAATTTTCTCTTTAATCAGTAACATCCTTCCTTCAGTCAGCTATGAAACTACAGGAGCATTTGCCTTTGTATAAAACCCATATATGTAGTTGAACTATCACTGTTTTCTTGAACTGAAAGAAACAACTGATACTATGGCTGTGGAAAAACAGACTTAAAGAAAATGCTTTGAAGCACCAATTTATTTAATTTTTCTTTACCTAATTTCCACATTATGCACCCAAATTCAAGTCTGAAGATCAAACAATCAGTCAGTCAGTTGAAGCGACAGGTGGCACAGCAGGCATGTATTTCAACTGCAACTAAGGGGGTAACATCCTACCAGTGTCACTCAGATCCCTCAGGTCGTTTGGACCCAGCTGGGTCTCCGTGCAAACAAACCAGGTGGTGCTGCCTTATGGGCAGTTTCATTTGCGTCTGGGGTGAATTCTCTGCTGAATTTGTTGGAATAACCCTTCAGTCTATAGTGGTGTACCTATTTCTGTGGCCAGGATCTTGTAGATCAGTCATATTGCTATTAAATGATGAAATTAAGACAGACAATGTAAACAATAAACTCTGTGAAGTAATCTTAAAAAGGATGTCCTAGCAACATCTTGTAATAAAAAGAGAGGAGGCCACATAGCTAACAAACTTCCTAAGCAATGTCATTCTAAAAACCATGAAGACTTACTTCTTTCCATGTTGTATAGTGTAATAAGAGTAACTAATGTTTTGGTAGTTTATAAACTACTTTAATCTATATAAGGCAAGAAAATGTCCAGAATTGACACAAGCCTTTTCCCTTTTGGATTTTATGTAAGTGAAGTCTGTAAGGAGGGCACAAAAAACATTGCAGTGGGAGGGTTTGAAAAGACGGATGATGGGGAAGCCCCCTTGGGACTTTGATTTTAATACAGATCTTGCACTGTACTCCAGACTATCAGTGTTAGAAAAAGTGAGTACATTGTTTTACCATGTAAAAGCTGAGATGGCCTCCAAGGAACTGTTATTCAAGATAAATTCTAGCATCCCACAGGATTTTCAGTTTAATAATATGAAGTCAATTATGCATCTGAAAGAGTAAGACAACACCTTTTTACATCCTACATCTAGTTCATCTTTATCAGTGTATGGAGAGATATCAGTAGCAGTATAAGTTAGCATACTACAACTCTCATGGACAACTTTTGATGTGCTATATGACAAATGTGTAAGTGTCACGATGGTTACTTTTCAATGAGATGATATTACCATGTTGTAGAGAAAAAGTTCTCAAACATGTAACAGGAACACAACTAAAATTGCAAACTGGTAGGGTTTGGGGATGGGGTTGTGTTTCTTTTTTGTTTTGTTTTTGTTTTTTGTTTTAAAATTCAAACTACAGTGTTCAGCCTTTTCACACTTTTTTTTTTTTGTTTGGTTGGGTTTTTTTTTTTGTTAATAGTAATACACTATCTGCATGTCTACATTTAACCTGTGAGCAAAATGACAGGTGTAAAGTACTGTAAACCCAAGAGGTTTGTTTTGGAAGCTGGGTAACAAGATTTCATATGCATTACACTTGCTTTTTCATCAAATGATCTTATAATCCCACAAGGTTGAACAACGCAACTACAATTTGAAAGGCTACTCACAATTCACTTGTACCAAAGACTATTTCCGAACCTCTGTGGAGATAAGGCAGGTATTTAACCACCATAAACCTAAGCAGACACAGTTTATAATCAAACTCTGACAAGTAATCTAGAAAATTCCCCCCAAAGCCCAACCAAACATAAAAAAAAACAACAAAAAAAACTTTAAGAAGGCACTTTCAACCAAATAAATACCAAACAAAATACTCCAGGTCAGCCCCTTATCCCACTTATCTAAACACCATCAACAATTACAGCACAAGTTCATCTTTTCTTGTCTAGTTAAAGTTCTGTACATGAACTACAAGTATGAAGTAATATGACTTCCTACCTGTTAAAATGAATTAAGATAACAGTACCTCAAGAAATTTCTAAGGATTTTTCCAATTAGCAGATTAAGGTAGAGCAGGTAAATATCACTGGGCCTGAAGCAATTGATGGCAATACAATCAATGTGGACCACTGCAGAACAACTATCAACAACATCTGAAATGGATCATTTAAGAAAACCAACTTCTCTCAAAGGAGTAGAAAATAAAATTACAATCTGTATCAAAGATTAGTGTAGCTATCAGAAAAGCGGCAATCTGCTTCATGGCTAAGGTTGAAAAATAGGAAAATACCTAAACAAAATCTATTACATACTAAATCATGACTGTTTCTGCTAGCCAAACTGAACCATTATATGCTGGAGCTGCGCAGCACTGTGATGGCCATCCTGTGACATGACACAGGCTGAGTTCTGTAGCAGACAGTGTAAACAAAAGATGAGGGGTGTCACATGTCTTTTTTCTTCTCTGTAACTCCTATCCTTCACATCATTTATTGGACTTCAAGAGATTAAGCCTGTTTCTGTGATACACATGTACCACCACACACAGGTTTTATCACCTTCCTCAGTATGATCAGCCTCCTGTTGAAGATGACAGTGGAAAGCAAGGTTGATAAAATTTGAAGAATCAGAACTAACCCAAGCCAGAAATAATACACTCTGTAAACACTGTCATGCATTTAAATACTGTCCTCTGGAACTCCCAGAGACAGGTATCTTTTTTTTTAATCAGCAAACAGATTTTCTTGACAATCTGACAATTTCTATTGGGGAACTCAGTAATTTCAGAGTATGCACAAGCTAGATTGAGTTTATGCTGACAATTCAAACTAGAATTCAGATATAGCTGCCTCACCTATTTATGAGACAGCAATTGATAGCCTCATTTTTCAGACTGCTTTGCAGAACAATCTTGGTTCTGCACATGGTTATCAAAACTCAGGTTGCCTGGCTTAAGTTTGTATTATATTATTTATGCTGGCTGAGCAACACTAATAGTACTGTACATCTACCTTTAGAGAAAAGTGGTATCATCTTCAACACTAAGAACTTAAAGAAGGGTTGCAAGCAGTGTATTCTAGAGCATTTACAGTGAATCAGATAGTATACCTTCTGCTGCAGATTAGTTAAGATCCCGTGTTCAAACTAAAAAGGTAAATCTTATAAATAAAATGGAGATCTCTTCTCATAAGACCCATGAAATACTCAGGCATTTATATAATCTAATCTACCTTAAAAAAACTGGGTAAAATAATCTCATTTAAATATATTTGTACGAAGTTAAATAAGTAAATGACTAGACTACAAAAAGTCATTCATTTCCAACCAATAGAGGTTGCTCTAATAGGGATTTACCAGTCAAAGTATCCGCACCACAGCAGTATGAAAACCAAAAAGAAACTCTGATTTTGATTACATATCTTATTCTTTGCTCTGCTATCCTGAGTATTCATGACACTCAAAAAAACTTTACATCAGTATGATCAACACGATATCAAAAAAAATTACTCATTTAAGTGACTAAAAGCAGGAATTAACTTTTCCTTCAAACACATCTCAGACATGATTTGTTACTGCATTGCTCTTTCCTCATGCTGCAATTAGGGTCCCTGGAAATGAATATCTGATTACCAGAATCCATAAGGACTTGGTTTTTTTTCCCCAATTTCGCCTATTACATTTTATTTATTGCACTAGAAACAAAATGTCAAGTTAGTATCTGCAGCTCACAGAAAAGTGTAACTGTCCTCAAAGCAGACAGCAAAGTTGAAATTACACAGTAAATCAGCTTGTGAAGTGGAAAGCCGTTCCATGTGAAAGCATTGAGAAACCTTTTCCTCTCAGCATTTTATACTCCAGATGCTCCTCTGATACCCTCTGCACTCAAATTCTATTAAACAAAAAAGTGTATTCATGTATTTGAAAGCATAGCTTTGTATTTTAAGATGCAAAGACTGAAATGCAATTGTACGTCTCCTTTAGAGATAAAAAGCTGTAAAAGCCACATTCATTACTGAATGTATCTATGTGCTTCTTAAACCATATAAAAATAAAAAGGCAAAATACAGAAAAAAACATGAAAACCATTTGAAATAATTTAGATAATTTAAACTGTTTTGTAAATTCAGAATGAAGACATAAAAGCAATTCATGTAAGAACATAATAAAATAACTTCAAAACAGCGAACATCCAGGAATGCCGTATTTTAATACTACATGGTTTTGTATTATCTTCAGCATTACTAATCTGTTGCAACCTTCTGACCCCTCAGTGAATGCCTTTCTATGGGGATAGGAACACTTCACCCCTTGTTCTTGGTGGTGTTTTTTTTTTTTTTTTTTTTTTTTTTTTTTTTTTTTTTTTTTTTTTTTTTTTTTTTTTTTTTTTTTTTTTTTTTTTTTTTTTTTTTTTTTTTTTTTTTTTTTTTTTTTTTTTTTTTTTTTTTGAAATGCAGAATTCTTCTGCATGACTTGCAAAGTTACTGAGACGATCAGTTTGATACAACCTGCAAATAACTGCAACGTCAAGCCACAGCATTCAGGTCACCCTTAATTCTGAAAATATTCATTAGTTTTCTGAGACCGAAGATTCTTATCCTTGCTTCCCTCCCTCATATGGCATTCCATATGGCATACCATAAATTGCATGTCTCTTCAATTCTGCTCCAGTCTTACTACAATTTATGGAGTAGACAGGGAGGAAGGAAGGCAAAAAAAGGCATCCTCCCCTAAGTGCCTCCAGCTAGCTCGAAAACCAAGTAACCCACTGTGAAGAAAAATTATTTCCTACCACAAACCAAAACACCAGCCACGTAATAATAATGTTTCATTCTCCTTTTAGGCATAAATATAACATGTCTACACTCACTAAACTCTTAGGTGAAGTGAGGATAAGTTTTTTAATTATACATTACATATCCAGTAACTTTGATAAACGAAATCCAGACATGGTTTCCAGTGTGGTTTCCCAGAAGTCTGATATACAAAAACACTCTTACCATTAACTAATTCATAAATAATTTCTCATCAGCAGCTTACTGTCAACACTCACAGCTTCTTCTACCAACTCCAATTTAGTTGTCCCTGTTAGACCTGTTCTTGAAAACTTCTGCCAGCTAGAAAACTGCCAGTAAGAAAAATTCAGATAATAAACAATAATAAAAAAAGTCATGGTCAAAAATGGATACATTCTAGGCATGCTGTGTGTAGTACTCATCCCTCAGCAAGTATGTGTCTCTCTTGCACTACCAAATTTAAGTTGTAATTTGCCCTATGAGTTATTCTGAATGATGAGGCATTAAAGCCTTACACTTCACAGCTGAAGTATCATTACACTACCCCCTTCAACCTTTTCTGCATGTAATCAAATAAAGAGTTCAGCTTCACTCTACCAGCTACTCATAGTCACAACAGAATTCTGCTCTGAATTCCTCCTCTTTCAGCAAAGAAGTTAGAAGCTTTTCCAAGAAAAATAAGCTTGTATCCTGCTTTGTGAGGGGAAAAAACCAGCACATGCATGAATCAAGGGGGTAGGATTCCCACTTGCATCAGAGAACACTTTAGAGTCAAAACCCATGGCTGCACATCCTATCACATAGCCCATCAACAGAGGTTCTAGAAGTGATAAGAAAGGAGAAATAAAGGCAGACACCAATTGCCATTCCACAGAAGTGTTATTTGACAGGACATATGAATGCTACAGTTCCCAAAAACATTAAGACAAGAAATCCTGAACAATGTCCTGCAGGTCCTATCTCAGATTTGAAGGGTTCAGAAGGCAGAAACATTTCTTAGGGTGAAAAAAGCAGGAAGCAAATTTTAAACTAGGAATACTGCTCTTCAAGTTCACAAGCAAGTCTACTGCAGGTCTCAAGCATTTTTCTGCTTTACCCTTCGACAAATTTAGAAGAAACGTTTCTGTGTCAATCTTCTGATAATTTTAATTCATACCAGTTTTATCTGTACTCTCCTACATATTTTTAGTTACTTGTTGAAGATCACTTCACTATGTCTAGTTAAAGTGTCAAACAAGAGAACAGGAAAGGAAGAAGACATCTATTCTAGGGACCAAACCAAAGTAAAGGCTTTGGTTTGGAAGTGAAGTAACAAATGAGGGGGATTTTTCACTTGACTCTTACTAGGTTTGTATTCTTGCAATGTTTTTGAGATTGCCCAGCAACTCAAAAAAATCCATAAAATTTATTTTTATTTCTTTCCCTAATTTCTTTAGCTTCCATGGAGAGCAGTCTTATCTAATACGCTATAAAACATAAATCTCCATTAAGCACACTGGGAATCTGTTTCCTACCCAAAAGAAGGAAGCATCATCTTATGTAATGTAACATGCAATCATTTTAAATTATTCCACGGGTCCCCAGCAAAGGGATTTTAAGTCTAAAAATTAAAATTAAAACACTAGTCAGGGATAATTGTCCTTATAAAAAAGTTAATAAAAATAAAGCCAAACTAAAATAGTATCATATGGGCCAAGAATTAAATCTCATTAGAAAAATAATAACTTTGCTGTTTTATATGGCAAACTTATCTTTTTATAACAAAGAATTCGGTCACATATATCTGAAATACGTAATAAACGTTTATTTATTTAATACAAAGAGTATTATGACCCGTAAGTATCTAATACTCTTAAAAAGTATTAATAGTCTTTGAAGTTTAGGCAAATCCACATCTCATTCGTAGGTCTTCGAGGAAGAGTAACATCTCCTAGCAAGCAAATTAGCTAGGACTACACCAAAACCTATGTATCTGTTTACCTCTTTTGAACTGTAAAGCTACTTTCAATCATAAACTCAGTCATAAAACAAAGATAGAGAACTTCAATCTTACATATTGGCTCTACTAGGGGAGAGCTTCCAAATATCACACCTCTAGTAAGACGTTGTGCTTTATTAGATATATCAGCTGACATAAATCAAGTCAGAACTCTTGTCACTTATTTTGCTTCTTCACATAACATGCCTGCAAAGGTAATTTAGTGCAGCATATATGTCAGTCTTTTTGATCACTGAAGTAGATTTGTGTTAGTGTTGAGGTAAGGTATTAAGCTACAGAAATGTGGAAACGGGGCAATAAGTTGTTCTCCTTTTAAATATGCAGATTAAATTATTTGTTTTTAACAAAGCACCCATACTTTGTATTTGAAACCATGGAAATAAAAAACAGAGTCTCTGTATCTTGCCTGTTACTAAAACACTGAAAATGAACATGACTTTCCTTGAGCTGCCTGTCCGTGAAAGATATCACAAATATAACTGAACTAAAATGATACTGCAGTTTCCACTTTATAATCAAGCAAATCCCAGTGGAATCAATAAAACTACCTGCTGCCATTGCATTTGCCTACATAAAATTTGCAGCTCCTGAGCTTGTAATTTTAGAGAAGACAGAGAGGATACTTTGGACTGACCAGCACAAAGACCATACAAGGATAAGGGCAATGACTCTACCTGAAGTAGAGAACACGAATAAAAGTCATATATCTTTTCTGAATGTGACACAGGAAAGACCATGTCCTTTGAACATGAGGCCTCTATGTGAAAAGTGCTGGAGAAGCTGGAGTCTACACCAGGCAGTGTTTATCAACACTTCATAGAATCACAGCACCACAGAATGGTTTGGCTTGAAAGGGATCTTAGATCCTCTAATTCCAACCCCCCTTGCCAGGCAGTGACACCTTTTACTATACCAGGTTGCTGAAAGCCCATCCAACCTGGACTTGGGCACTTCCAGGGATGGGGCACCCACAGCTTCCTTGGGCAACCTGTTCCAGTGCCTCATCACCTTCACAGTGAATAATTTCTTTCTAACATTGAAGGTAAACCTACCATCTTTCAGTTTAATTTACACAAGTAATTTCAGCAGCAGCCATCTGTATTGACACTCACACAGTACCTATCCTACTGCTTCTTATAAACCAAAGTAATCTCACATGCCTCTGAATAAAAATGACACCCTGCTCCTGTGCCCCATATCCCCACCTACACACACATGCTGACAGCATACAGATCCATGCCATTTAAACATGCATTATGGATTCTAAATATGTATACATACTATATATAAAATCTATGCATGTATAAATGTTATATTTATAGTTTGTATTTATTCTATATCCACAAACACTGAAGTTCCTACAGGAGGTCTACCAGTGACCTGTCACTGTGAAATATCCTGTGCGCTGTGCTCTCTTTCCAAGATATTCCATGGCCAGCATGTGCTCAGGCTCAAAGCCTTACTTAATACTATATTCATACATACATACACAAACGTTTATGTATATATAGTAAGCTAAGATTAGCAACTGTTAAATGTGGAGCAGCAAAGAAAAACAGATTATTTTTTTTCTTAGTTAATGACTTAATAGTTGTGCAGTTAGATTGCTAGCCTATTTCAAAGGTGTGTTTTTTTTTGTTATTCCAGCAACCAAGCTTTCAAAGCAATTTTGATTGTTACAAGATGACATCATGAGATGGTTGTGTATAGTTGGCTACATTTTCCACATAGTTTTCATAGATGTCCAAGGTCCTTCAGAGTTCTGCCCTTTGCTGCACTCTTTAAAAAGCTCCTTTAACACAAACCTCGAGCACATATTTTCCCACATCTTCCAAAAAGATTTTTGCAATTTTCACATGGCATCGTTCCTACAAACTTTCACAGCTGACTTGTCTAGAAAGAAACTACCTCCTCCTTTAAACCTTGACATAATTAAACAATTTAACTGCTTTTGTGTCTAACCCTGCTCTTCTTTTCTTATTCTTCATCAGTCCACCTTTTCACATCTTTAAAATTGAACATGGGCTTTTTGGAACAAAGATATGCAATTTTATGTAACTGTAGCATGTACAGCAAAATGAAGCCACCAGACCATTTAAATGCCAGCAAGATGTGCAGAAACAGCAGCACCAATCCATGTTTTTACCTTTGTGTTACATATTAAAAGGGAATGCTGCCCAAGCACTTCTCTTAGTATCCTTTCCAAGTTGCATCTTCTCAAGGGAGTTGCCTCATTACCACTATCACATGCACATATTGGGAGAAATATATAAATCTTTGCACCACCCTCCTTTTCAATTCGATCCTAAGAGAATTTAATATTACAAAGCCTAAATTTTACAGGGGTTTGGGGAGAATGAGGAAACAAATGTTTCTTTGCCAAAATGTGCTTTCTCTAAGGTAAGAGAAACAAAGTCAGAGATCATATTTTTTACAATACTACATCACTCATCTGAAAGCAGTCATCTCTCTTCCCTCTAAACTTTCTAAACACTCAATCAGTCTTTAAATTCCCAGAAAACTCAAAAGCTGCATTTACTCTGTTTAGCTTTAATTCTTTTTTTCCTGGCTTTTATTTCAAAAGAGAATTATTATTTTTCTCAGCTTACTAACCAAAAGCAAATGCCAGCATATGAAAATACTACTTGCTCTATTAAAAGTTTATTTGCTTTTCTTTTTTACCACTGAGACATGAGTTCAAACTTCCATCTCACAAGAAGAATCTAAACCATGCCTCTCTAGAAGTTTAATAAAAAATTTAAAGCAGGATCCGTGACATCCAAATTGAAACAAAATCCTTACTCCAAAGAGATATTGAAAGTAGAAAATACTTCTCTAGTTACATTGACATCTTACCATTTGAGCGATATATCATTAGATAGTAATTATCCAAGAAATGTTATTTTCTTGTTAGAATCAATCTGCTCTATCAGTCTGAAAGTAGAAAAAAACCCCACCAAACCAACTGTAAATTGCCTCTAGCTTTTGTGAACAGGCTGAGAGACTCAGCTGTTGCATTTAAGAGAGGTATAGGGAAACTACAAGACCATTTTAGAGAAAACAGCTTTCTCTGCGTACTTCTCATTGCACATATTTTGTGAACTTGGTAACAGCGCCCTTTAAACATTCCCCCCCCAACATAAGCAATTTCAAAAAGTGGATAAAAATATATTGAAAACCTCCCAGTTTCTGCCTGTACTGTGAACAAATATTGAACCTCAACTAATTCCTTAAACAAATTCCTTAATTTCTTCAACAAATTCCTTAAACTCACTAGTTTTCATCGTAATCTAGGAAAATGTCACATGACAACTTTATCTTCTTAGATTTTTAATGAAAATAAACAGGACTCCAAAAATAATAATTTGCCTCTTCACCAGTGATGATCAAGACTCAGTGTCAAATTTCTGCTTAGAATTTCCTTTGCGTTATTGCATTTACTCCATTTAAAGTTACTTTACAAAGTAAGTAGAATTTCCTCTTTGAAAAGATTGCAGGATTTAGTTTATATTGCTTATATTCAGCACAACTGGGAGCAACACAAGTTTTGCTTTCCCAAGAAACCTACAATACCAAAGAACTAAATGAACACCACATGCAGAGAATTCCATTTTCCAAAGAAGTTCAAAAATGTTAGAGAAGTGAGCCCATAAATAGCTTTTCTTTAAAATATTTCTGAAAACTACTTTGTGTGTTTCATTATCCTTCAGGCTCTGCTGAAATTGTCAACACAAATGTAACAGGCTACCTTCAGTATTCTGCAAGTCTCAGCTGTCACCTATCAGCTCTATCATTCCTCCATCATCCATTCAATTCTTAATTGTATAGAGACAATATAAATAAATAATGCTCTGAAATAAATTTCAGTGAGACTGATGCATAGATTCTTTTCCAGATTTTTTTCCCCAAGAAACAATCTTTTGAAAGAAAAGGACTCCATCAGTTCTTCACCCTTCCAAAACATTTTATTTGATTCCTTTTAGCAACAAAGTGTTGACTTTTCCTCATCATAGACTGGAAAACAGTTGAGAGCCAATGACTCCTATCCCATTCTTACTACTAATTAAAAAAAAAACTAACAACACACTTTCCTGAAAAAGAATGAAACTTATATACTTTTAACATGACTAAATAGCAAAACCCAAGTCAAAATCTGATTTCATTTTAAAATAACAAGAGCAAAGAAGATGTAAGTTCAGTATCAGGCAGCTTTATGTTGATGAATATGAAACAAAACAGGAATAAGGCTTCTGCAATCATATTGCAAGTTATGCTGAGAAGCTGTTTGTGTTATTATTATGAGGCAAATCTGGCTTAGTAATAAACCTGCTGTGGATTAGGAACTATTAGGTTCAGTTTCACTGCACCCATGTGTACAACTGATATGATTACAGACATATAGGGGGCGATAAATAGGCTCCTCAATGAAAGTATTTCCACTTAGGTGACTTGAAAATTGATCAGCAAAAACCTGTAACTAGAAAGGAAAAGGTGGAGAGATATTCGGTGTGCATTTCTCTTGAATTTCTCTGTGAAAGGCATGCACACATAGGTGTTGATGAGAAAATTTCATTTAGGATATTCCTCCTGAGAACAGGCAGCCCTTTCCTTCTGTGTAGCATAACTAAACTGCTCTAAAGTCTCGCTTATCAGACTCAAGAACCTAGCACCCATGTTTACCGAAATCAAGTATATAATCTTACATACTTCAGACAAAGTTTTCATGCAGCATTCTCTGCTGGTATTTTTTGGGGTGTTTATTTGTAGCTTGCTTTTTTTTTTTTTTTTTTTTTAAATGAGGGGAGATTCTGGTGTGTAAATCACGCAGAAGCAGAAAGGTAACAGATGGTTGCTGGAGACATGCCACAGAAAAAGCAGTGGCTGACAGGATCTGTTATCCTTTAGCAGCTGCAGATAAAGCCTTGACAGTTTAGGATAAAATTTCATTAAAAAAATGTAGCTACTGACAAATGAAAAAAAAAAAAAACTATCCACCAGACTATGCAAAGATTTCATCCTGCAGAGATGATTTCAAGCATTTAAAAGAATTTCTACGTATATGAGAGACAAAATGCCTTGCCCAAACAGAGATTCTGCAATTTGGCTACCCGTGGCAAACTCAGTTAGGATGGTAAAGCCACAGGAGAAATCAAACGCCCTTCTCCAACTTTTTCCTGTAAAAGCTATCTGACAGCAAAACATCTAAAGGATCCTCTGTATGCCCATTTGTGTGCAGCCAGAACTCTACAAGACATTTGGCAGCGACTCTGATGCAGAAAAATGTCAAGCCTTCTCTATTAAAAGCTATTGGAAGGAATCAAAGAACTATACAAAAACTTCAAAAGGCATAAAAAGGGTAAACCCTTACAAAAGCCAACTTCTTGCAGAGGAAAAAAATCCATTCATTTTAAGGCCATCCAAGGCCATAAATCTACATACAACATATATGTAATTACAGGATCACTTCACCAAACAACAGAGGCTGCTTCTATTCATGAATTGTTGGACATGAATTACAACTGACTAAAACAGTTCAAACATTTTGTGTCTTCAACTACACTAAACTTCATTGACAGCAAAACACTTGTTGTGAGCAGGCCCAGACACTGTTACTCTCTGCAAGCAGGTAAGATAAGAGAGTTGTTTATACTAGGAAACTATGTTACACCTGTGTTATCAGCTCTCATTCCTCTCTCTCCCACCAGCACACACACCAAATCCCTTTTCTTCAGCTACAACTATCAGGCCCAAACTTTTAAACTAAGTTTTTATACTCAATATGCTCAAATCCAGGTAGGTGGAAAGAAAAATATAGCATCACAGAATAAAACCAAAAATCAGCCCTCCTCTTTAAAAAGAAGTCTATGAGAAAAATACATCATGTTGTCATGCAGAAGAAAAGGATTATCAAGCTAACTTCAAATGATTTCTAAAGAGTAAAAAGCTAAATTCAAATACTTTCTTTAAACTTGTGTAGCTCTTGCTCATTTCCTGAAGTAAATTACTTGTTTTATCTTGGGACAGCGTTTATACAGCTCCTCCTTTCCCCCACGTGCCTTCCTACTCCTTATTTTTATGTTTGGTATATTCAGGAGACCTAAACACCTCCCCTGCCCTCCCCTTTGGACTAAGAAAACCTGTCCACTTCTTTCCAGTTCTTCAGCTATCCAGATCCCTCTGCTTCACTGCATAGTAAGGACAAACAAGACCCCAAATTATTAACAGTAGATGGCAAGCTAAGCAGCAATTCCACTGGTGCTGCAGTGGCTTAAAAAAACCAACCAACCAAAACCAAACAGAAAGTGCAAATATTTCTCAGTAAGTCTAGAGGCTAGGAGTTTCCCTGGCAACAACGGCTACAGTTTTCTGTGGGATCAGTGTTGTCTTTAGCTTCCCAGGAAACCACTAAATGCTAAGAACTGTGATGAATCTCTGAAACTAGTTCATTGAGCTCCTGAAGTGGGGCAGTAGAGTGGGGTGAGAAAGAGCAATCTAAGTGAAGATGGAAGAGATCACCAGGGGAAAAGCGATGCACCAGAGAAGTAAAGGCTGGGGCTGGACTTCACATCAGGCTCTGATCCCAAAGGAGGGCTACAAAGATGGTGAATGGCTATGAGGGGAAGCCGTACAAGCAGGTCATGTCATCTGTTCAGCCAGGAGAAGAGGAGACTGAGAGGAGATCTCGTTGCAGTCTACAATTTCATCATGAGAGAACGTGGAAGGGACAGGCATTGATCCCTTCTCTGTGTTGACTAGTGACAGGACCTGAGGGAATGGCATGAAGCTGTGTCAGGGGAGATACAGGTTTGATATAAGAAAAGATTCTTCACCCAAAGAGTGATTGGGCACTGGAGCAGGCTCTCCAGGTCATTGCACCAAGCCTGACAGAGTTCAAGAAGTGTTTGAATGATACTCTTAAGCATCCATTGTGATTCTTGGGGCTGGCCTGTGCAAGGTCAGGAGTTGGACTTTGATGATCCTTGTGGGTGCCTTTCAACTCAGAATATTCTGTGATTCTGTGATGCTGAACGAGATGGCAGAGATCGGTCTATTCCCATCTGACATATTTAATCGACATAGAGCTGAAGCTCTTAAAGTCAATCTCTTAATTTATAAAAGCTATAAAGTTCTACTAGAAACTAAAAAAGTTGTTCATTCTTTCCCTTCAAACATTTTTAGTTTTTGTTTCCTGCTTATAAAATAGTTGTGCTATATCACACTGAGGTCCAGCTTCTGAAATTAACAACCTCTGCATGGCAATTTATGTCTTAGCATTGAGGATGATTTTTAGTTGCTTCTTTTAATGAAAAAAATTGAGACTACATGTCCTGATTTTATCTAGCTTCTTCAGAATTTTCCTTATTCATCTTCTCCACCTAACATATTTCCCTATCCTCCCTCTTATCATGCTTCCCATGGAAGTAAAAGCAAGATTATCCTTTGAACTTCAAAGTACCTTAAAAATTTAACTTATTTTCAATGTCCCTGTAAACAGTAAGATCATTATTATCCATTTGGCTGATGAGATGTCCAAGACCTACTACTGAGAAGTTTCTTATGTGGTTTATCTTGCCAGGAGATCGTAACAGCTTACATGAGCCCAGTAAAGCCTGAAAGTATGATTCTTCTGCATGTTTTTAATGTCTAGTTAGAAAATATACTTATAACATTTCCTGGCTCTTACAGTCTGTCATCACAGAAAGGCACCACACATATTTTGCATCTGTCAAAGTTTGCAAATGAGCCACAGGATGTTAAGCAAAATGTGTGGCAAACAAAGGGAGAAACTGCGCTGAGGCATATATTTGCCATTAGAAGCTCAGTTATGCCATGCAAGAACCATAAATGACGTATGGACAATATGAGGTACACTGTCCACTTGCTTCTTCCTGGATAAATGAAATCATTAAAATACACCACAGATGAAGAAAGAAAGAGTGGAAAGGGCTTTGTTGCTATTCTTCAAGTAGCAGAACTGCAGTTAAAAAAGGAGACATCAGTCTCCTCCCCCCAAGCCAGTTATTGTATGTGCACTTACAAACAGTATGTGCCACTCCTGCCAGAATCCTCCTAAATGCCCTGAATCGTTGACAAGTACATAAGTAGCCTTTGACTTCTCTCCCTTCATCATTAAAGAAAGGAATTACCTTCTAGTAGAGGGAGAGGATTTGTGAGCTAAATTTGAAAATCAAAATGAGACAAGGCATCACCTCTCTCAAAATTATACCCCATACTGCACAAATAACCTACCAAATAAAACGGCTACACATAACCTGTTCTACTCTGCTCAAAGTTTAGGAACTGTAAACACTCCTGGAGAGATTCAATACTTAAACTACATGAACCAGCACCATCCGTGTTACTGTAATGTACTGAAAATGCGATGTTCTGTGATTGCAATAGGGCAGGTTTGCTAATGATAGGATCAAATTTCTTTAAAGACAGATGACAACAAAATTAGTGGCCTCCTGCAATGTCAATAAAATGGTATGCTTCTGTTCATACTGAATTGCATTTGCTGTTGCTGTGAAATGACTCCACCTGGGTCCAATGCCACCACAGCCATTTATAAGCCACTTAAATGTAAACAGTGAAAAGAAAGGAACTATGTGTTCAAATGCACACAAAAATAAGTTTTACAAGTTGTGGATATCAATTCTCTACCTCACCATAAGTTGATACTTGCATGGACGAATTAGATTCTTGTTAATTTTGCCATGTTCAAGCCAGAAATAAACATTCCCTAAGAAAGTTTTTTCCAGCCAAGGTTTTGGCTAGCTCCCGAAATACCAAACTAACAGACTGTAGGATAGTCTATGGATTCCATCCTCACCTATTTTAAGGAAGCAGGTTTCATCCTAAATTACCTTCATAAGAAACGGAAACAGATTGCTGTTTACTTTATCCTACCTGTTATCTTTTCTAAAAACTAATTTGTGCACTAAGTAAAAATTCCTGCTTTCCATGAAGAAAAGGTCTGTATGAAGAATTTCACTGTGCTCTAGTCTTGCTATTTTTGGATCGTGTGTATTTTTGTGCTGTTTAGACTCCTCAAATTCATGCTTTTAGGGTCAGTTTTTCATACTCTGAGGAGTATTCATTAGATCATGAGATACTGTACAATTTCTAAGCATGGAAAATAAAACTGGTATTTCCTTGATGAATGAAAGATGTACTTAAATACAGAGCTACAAAATGCTCTCAAACACCATTTGCTTCGTTCTACCAATACAAGGGTCCTGGCCTGTGTAAGTCTGATGCAAAAAAAAAGTCTTAGGGTGTCAGCAGAACCTAGAAAGTTGAACCATTTACTTCTGGAGGTAAGCCTACACTACCAACATTTACATGCTCTAATTCACTAGAAGTGCCTTTCCCTCAACTTCCTTACTACAACCACCTTTGGAGAATCACCTTCCCCTTTACCTTTAATTTCAGAGAAGGGTAAGAAGGATGTTTTTATTAAATGAAAAAGAGGGCTCCTATCACACACTGTGCCATATAAAAGCGGGAAGCTGCAAGTCCTGTTCTGTCTCATCCAGACTAGGAATGTGAACTTCAATCTTCTACATGTTGGATTAGAGTTACGCCAGAAACTCACCAATGCCACCACTAATCCCTTGGGATTCTGAAAATCCCATGTCACATCTCAGGCCTGAAAACAGCAGTGCTGCGTAGTGCTGCCGCTAGCTGTAATGTAGTCACAGTTAGACCTTCTACCTCACCAGGAGTTTCTTTCTGAAGGTGACAATCCTTCCTAAAGGGCCTACCAGACATGTTCCCACTACGACTTCCAACCTCCCATGCATGAAGATTTATACCATTATTTTTTTACCTCTTTAGACTGTTCCAAGTGCCTGACTGCTGTTCACATTTACAGAGGACTAACGCTATTAACACGGAGACAATCCTTGGAACAAAGCGAGATTAAATACATGGAGAAGACTCCTCCAGAAACATTCGTCTTTTAACAGGTCATGTTCCAAACTCTGTGTGCTAATCTCATAAGCAGTTTACTGGAGCACAGAAATTTAACTAGAGTTTATTTTACTTCTATAATTTTTCCTACAGAAAAAGAATACTCTCTAGCTAGTATTTTGCAAATGTGGAAAACATTTTTGGAAAAAAAAAGAAACAAAAAGACAAGTTTTGAAATGTACAGTTCAATAGAATGTTCTTATCTAATTTATACCCTTTCATAAGTATAAAGAAAGACAATTTAAAAGTTTAGAAGATATACAGAGCACCATGATCTTCTGCTTAGGAGGAAATTAGGGTCACCAGAAGTAATGAAATGGGAAGTTGACTCTGAAAGTGCAAAACAGAGCAGAAACGTTTCAGGGTGTTACACTTAAATCATGCAACACCTGGAAAATTGTTTCTAAGCTCACCTACACTAAGACAGTTCTAAAGGTACCAAAAACTACAAGACAGCTGGTTTTAATTTTTTTTTCCTTGTAAAGTTGCAACATGATTCTTCACTGCTAATGTTTTGGGTTTTTTAAAACAAGAGCCCAATCGTTTTTGCAGTCTGTTCTATAATGAATAATGAGCCTTTTACAGCTTCATTCACCACATTACCCCACTTTTTCTGAATAGATAGTTGTAAAGGTTCTGAAGCATATGAAAGGTGAAGCCATAAAGGAAACTTTTAAGTGTAGATAAATATTAATTCAATGCAATATGAGAATTGACACTGAACTCTGAAATCCACTTTCGTAGCCATAATGGAGTTTATTCCACAAAATTCTTGCTGTTAACTCAGCTTCTTGCCAGCTTCTTTGCTGGAGAAGATGATGATCTGTGTATACCAGTGTGTGTAAATAAAAACAGGTGAGAAGTCACACAACAATAAAGGAAACGTGTTGACTGGACAGATCCAAACCAGACCCAGTGAGTTCATAAACAAGCAGAAGCACTGTCACCACAAAACTTCACTGGTATTTAACTGAAGGATGTGAAAATGTTTTATTTTTCATCTGTTCTGCAGTAAGTGTAATTTATCAGCAGCAGCACCTGTACATGATTTCTTAGTAGGTTAAAAACTCACAGATTAAGTAATTTGTACAGATTTGTCAAGTACGAATTTTGGAGTAAACACTGGAAAGCACACAGACTCACAGACTGACAACTGGATGCCTGCATTTCTATTTCTAGGACTCCCCAGTTCCCTTAAAATTTAGAAATAGACAAAAAAAAAATTGAAGAATAAAATAAAATATTAAAAATACTAAATATAGGAATAGACAAACCATAGATAATTTTCTGGTACCAAATGGCAGAATGAAAGTAGACTGGAAAACATCACGTTAGTATATATACTAATGTATATACTTTAAAATACTCAAGATTTCTCTCATTCACACTTCAGTAAGAACCAAACAATTATAAAAAAAAAATATTGTGTTCTTTCCCTCCCTATGCCACTTTTTTATGTAAGAGATTATGGCATGATTCGGTTTATATCACAGCCCTACTGCGTATTTCTCTTCCTTTCTTGATACGAAGTAAACATATCAGAATGCTCCAAAGAATCAGTCCGTAATGATATCAACTGTAATGATATCAACTCATCCATTTCTCATATGCAGAACATGAGTTTTATTTCTGACAGTGATAAGGGGCTTATTTCCTTTTTAAACAACAAAGCCTCAGATTCTCCAACAGTACAGATGTGTAAAGTTTTTACTACCTGTTTATGAGCCCGTATGAGCTATGTCTATGTGCATAAATTAAAAATTATCCCCTGCCGCAGACTTGATTGCAAGTTTCTTAATACTTTTTTCTCCTTTTAAAGTTTTTGTCCTAAACATTAAACTCCGTTTTATGACAAATAGATGATGCAGAAAAGATGTTGAGATAAAATTTCATTTGTCAAATGCCAACTCAGAATATATATTTAAAACTGGAGTATTAATTAGACAAACCACATGGTGAAAACAAAAATTGAAAAGAAAAGATTGTCAACTACATCAGTGCCTGATAACCATTTTCTGGGACTTCAGATAGAAGTTCTGTCTGAACCTACGATTCCAGAAAATGATGTTCAGTTTTAGGAATGCTAATTGCTTATTAGAGTGAGTATATTTTCTTCTGGATATTTATTTTTTGTCTTGAGCTCACTGATATGTAGCAAATGTTAATCAAAAGCCTGCAATTAGCATGTTTTTGTCTTGCAGACTTTCCTCTGCTAGTGAGCCTTTGTTTGGACCTCCAGCTGCACAGGAAGGTTTGGTGTCTGGAAAGGATGGATGCCTGACATTCCCCTCCACAATTTGGGACAGTCACAAAACACTCCAACCAACCAGCCAACCAAAGCAGCAACAGGGCTATAAGGAAACTTGGAACTTCTCAGTTGACAAAGCCTATCTGCTGACCAACATGTTTATTTTCTT